>NC_063375.1:3814309-3886782 GCF_021869965.1 Rhincodon typus
CTCATCCCGCCCCCTTGACCTGTCCGTCCTCCCTGGACTGACCTATCTCCTCCCTAACTCCCCACCGACACTCACCTTTACTGGCTCCAACCCCGCCTCCTTGACCTGTCTGTCTCCTCTCCACCTATCTGCTCCTTTACCCACCTTCCATCCGCCTCCCCCTCTCTCTATTTATTTCAGAATCCCCTTCCCATGCCCCATATCTGACGAAGGGTCCAGACCAGACGTCAGCATTTCTGCTCCTCTGATCCTGCTGGGCCTGCTGTGTTCATCTAGCTCTATACCTTGTTAACATAGAAACTCAACTTTGCTCGGTCCACATGGCAAGAGGATTATGGCGATCTGAGCCAGCCTCCAAGTCTTTCAGTCAAAGCCCATTGTATCCATTCAGCTCCCAGATTCTTCTGCCTGGAATACAATTCCTCAAGGTATGCAATATACTGACATTCGGGGGAGAGGGTATGTAATGCGGAGAAAGCAGCATTTCAATTGTTTCGTCTGTCCTAGTCTGTCCCTGTCCTTCCCTGACTCAGACGTGAAATACACACTAACTCAAAAACTGCAGTTTCAAACCTGGAGCAGCGACAACATACATTTAGGGCACAAACGAACACAAGATCTTTGCACAAGTTAATGTAAATTTATTCTGAATATGAACACAAGACCTTTGAACAAATGAACACAAATTTGCGTTCATTTGTTCAAAGATCTTGTGCTCCTTTGCAGAAATGAAAACTAGATTAGCACACAAATGAACGCAAAGTTTTTGCACAAACTTGATTAAATTAAAACAAACACGTAAAGCCAGCAAGTTAATTGAGCTTGAGATTTATACAAATGATGATAAATGCATTTTACAATTGAAAACACTGTATACACAATTAAACTTAATACTGTTATTCAAATGAACATGTGCATTGCAAAATTGGACAGAAGTGTAAGATAGTATTCGACATAAAATTATGGAACAAATGTACTTCACCCCGAGCAACATAAAGGGATATTACAAGGCTGTTCTACCTCTCACACATAGTTCATCTGTCAATGCTGGGAAGGAGGTGCTTGACACAAATTGTGTGAGCCGTATTTAAACTTAGGGCAGTGTCAATTACTGCACACACACCATCTCCCTCTGCTGGACCCTGTGACTATCATACCCTCACATGAAGACAGTCACAGCGTGATAACCTCTGCGAGGGACTGTAAATGACACGCGCAGTCACAGAACACACACACACATGCACACATACACAATCACAGCATAATCTGTGCACCTGCCCAGCTGGGTCGGCAGCACAGTGGCTCAGTGGTTGGTACTGCTGCCTCAGAGCCCCGGAGATAACAAGGTGTAGAGCTGGATGAACACAGCAGGCCAAGCAGCATCAGAGGAGCAGGAAGGCTGACGTTTCGGGCCTAAACCCTTCTTCAGAAATGGGGGAGGGGAAAGGGGTTCTGAAATAAATAGGGAGAGAGAGGGAGGTGGATAGAAGATGGATAGAGGAGAAGATATGTGGAGAGGAGACAGACAGGTCAAAGAGACAGGGGATGGAGCCAGTAAGGGTGAGTGTAGGTGGGGAGTTAGGGAGGAGATAGGTCAGTCCAGGGAGGATGGACAGGTCGAGGGGGCGGGATGAGGTTACTAGGTAGGAGATGGGAGTGGGGCTTGAGGTGGGAGGAGGGGATAGGTGGGAGGAAGGACAGGTAAGGGAAGCAGGGACGAGCTGGGCTGTTTTTGGGATGCAGTAGGGGAAGGGGAGATTTTGAAGCTTGTGAAGTCCACATTGATACCATTGGGCTGCAGGGTTCCCAAGCGGAATATTCCCCCTCCCCTCCCCTGTCCGCCTTCCGCAGGGACCGTTCCCTCCGGGACACCCTGGTCCACACTTTCTTCACCCCCAACACCTCCCCACATCCCTACGGCACCTTCTGCTGTAACCGGCGAAGGTGCAACACTTGCCCATTTACCTCCTCCCTCCCCACTATCCAAGGGCCCAAACATACCTTCCAGGTGAAGCAACACTTCACCTGCACTTCCAAGAATCTAGTCTACTGCATTCACTGCTCACAATGTGGTCTCCTCTACTTGGCGACCACTTCGCAGAACATCTACGTTCTGCTCACAAAAAAGACCTTGAACTACCTGTTGCCTGCCACTTCAATGCACCACCCTGCTCTCTGGCCAACATCTCTGTCTTCGGCTTGCTACAGTGTTCCAGTGAAGCCCAACACAAACTGGAGGAACAACACCTCATTTTCCGCTTGGAGACCCTACAGCCCTCCGGACTCAATATTGAGTTCAATAATTTTAGGGCCTAAACTCTCCCATGCCCCAGCCCCCCACCCCAAACACCAGGCCTTGTTACCACATAGCCTGCCACTACACACCCGCTGTTGTTAGTCACTAACAGTCCCCATAAACAATTATTCACCCTCCCAGCCTGATCGTTAGCAACTCCTTTGTCTGTCCAACTGTCTTTCTCTCTCTTTGGGCTCTGTCCTATCGTTTACTCCCTACCCCAACCACCTCCCTGTTTTCTGCATATAAATTGACGTTTTTCCAGCCACCATCAGTTCTGAGGAAGGGTCACCGGACCCGAAACATTAACTCTGTTTTCTCCTCCACGGATGCTGCCAGACCTGCTGAGCTTTTCCAGCAACTTTGTTTTTGTTCCTGATTTACAGCATCCGCAGTTCTTTTGGTTTTTATTTTTTATTTGGTACAAAATTGGAAATGACTACCCACCATTACAGACTGGACCATTTAATTTAGACCAGGACAGAACACAACACTTCAATGGAGGCTGCACAGCACTAGAAGGGAGACAAAACGTTTGCATGAAAACCAGTCAGCTTGGCGAACCGACCTACAACTCCAACTGCAGCCTGGGTTACAAATCTTTATTAAAACATTAAACTCTCAATCTCATGGTGTTGCAAAGATATCCTTCACTTGAAAATGCCCACTCAGTAACCAGCTCTCTAAGTGAGCTGGACAGTTGGTTTGCAATGTAGAGGCACACCACCAACTGCATTGGCCCAGTTCTCACATTAGCTGTTGTTACCATGAAGGACTCTTCCTTGTCACCGTTGCATGACCTTTGATGACACCCAATTTAAACTCACCACCAGTTGCCCCTCTCCGATGGGGGAGTAGTGTGTGGACTTTTGTGACAATGGTTTCACGCGTATGTCCAATAATCAACAATGGAGAAGCCCAATGCATCTGTGCAAAGAACCCATTCACAAAAATCTTCAGACGGAATGGCTGATGGGTTGATCCATCTTGGCCTCCTCTAGGGTGCAAAAGCTGGGGCCTTGCCATCATTCCAGCAATGGGACAGATGACATCTGCTCCAGAACTTGCCACACCCCTAGTCGAGCAGTTCCTGCTGAGCTACAACACTGGCATCTCCTTGACAGAGTGGAAATTTGCCCAGGTATATGCTGCGGAACAAGCAGGACAAAAAAAATACAGGACAAAGCCATCAGGCCAATTACCACCCCATCACTCTACTCTCGATCATGAAAATGTGAAGGAAAGTGTCATCAGCAGTTCTATCAAGAAGCACCCGCACAACAATAACCTGCTCAGTGATGGATGTTTAGGGTTTTGCCAGTATCACTCAGCTCCTAGCTTCATTACAGCCTAGCTTCAAACATGGAGAAAAAGAGTTGAATCCAGAAGTGGCATGAGTTTGAATACTATTAACATCAAATCTGCATTTAACAGAGTGTAACATCAAGGAGCTTGAGCAAATCTGGAATCAATGGAAATGGAAGAAAACTATCCACTAGTTGGAGCCACCCCTGGCACAAAGGAAAAAAGCCTGTGATGGTTTTTGGTCAGTCATCATAACTGCAGGATATCTCTGCAGGAAAACTACGGTGGAGTGTCCTTGGCCCAATCATCTTCAGTAGTTTTGTCAATAATAAGGTCCTTCTTAAAGATGTTAGCCAATGCTTGCACAATGTTCAGCAGCATGTGTGACTATTCAGATACTGAAGCAGTCCATGTCCAAGAGCAGTAAGACCTGGAAAATATCCAGGGCTGGGACGAAAAGTGGCAAAGAACGTTTATGCCACATAAATGCCAGATTATGACGATCTCCAAAAACTAGAGAATTAAACCACGATCCTTTGATTTTCAATGGTGTTCCCATCACTGAATCCTCAACTGTCAACATCTCAGGGTTACCACTGACCAGAAACTCAACTGGAATATCCATAGAAATTTGGTGGCGACAGAGCAAGTCAGAGGCTAGGAATCCTGCCGCGTATAACTCACCTCCTGACTCCCCAAAGGCTGTTCACCATCGACAAGACACCAATCAAGATTATGATGGAATATAAAAACCGAAAGAACTGCGGATACTGTAAATCAAGAACAAAAACAGGAGTTGCTGGAAGCTCAGCCAGTCTGGCAGCATTGTGTGATGGAATATTCTCTAATTGCTTGGATGAGAGCCACTCCAACAATATTCAAGAAGCTTGGCACCATCCAGGATAAAAGAGTCCACTTGATGGCCACCACAGCCACTAACATTCCTGTTATTTTCGCCAACAATTCTCTGTAGCAGCATTGTGCACTATCTACTTTGTGCACTGCAGAAACTTTTAAACAGCTCCTTACACAGCACCTTTCAAACCCATAACACATTGTCAACAGCTGCTAAGGATGAGCAATAAATGCTGGCCCAGCCAGCGATGTCTATGAATGGATTAGACTTCATTGAATATGTTATCCAATCATGACTAATGGTGGACACTGAGTTTTAGGTTTTGTGAGTGTAAGCTGGCTGGGTGCAGTCAGTACCTCGCTTGTTGTGAAGAACTGAAGTGATATCATGTTTGGAACAATCTTTTAGACTTTCAGAGGCATGGCCTCAACGTGGGTGGCATGGTGGCTCAGTGGTCAGCACTGCTGCCTCTCTGCGCCAGGGTCCCGGGCTTGATTTCTACCTCGGGGGACTGTCTCTGTGAAGTTTTCACGTTTGCCCCATGCTTGTGTAGAGTTTCTGCCGAGTGCTCCAGTTTCCTCCCACAGTCTTGTGAGTGAGTGAGTGTGTGTGTGTGAATTCCACATAGGTATTGCACAGTGGTGGCAAGGTAGGTCATTGATTAGCACTGCGGCCTCACAGCGCTAGGGACCTGGGTTCGATTGCAAACTTGGGAGACTGTCTGTGTGGAGTTTGCAAGTTTGTCCTGTGTTTGTTGGGTTTCCACTGGTGCTATGGTTTCCTTCCATAGTCTAAAGATGTGCAAGGTAGGTGGATTGGCCATGCTAAATCAACCATTGTGTGCAGGGATGTGTAGGTTAGGCCATGGGAAATGTAGGGGTTACAGGAATAGCGTAAGGTGATGGGTCTCAATGGGATGCTCTTTGGATGGTTGCTGTGGATTTGATGAGCTGAATGGCCTGCTTCCACACTGTGGGAAACCAATTTCACACATACTCGTATCTGGACTGAAGAATATTTGGAAACATAGAGATATCATTGTCGCTAAAATGGTTTTGTATGGAAGTCAGTACACAAGGGAAAAATAATTAGATATTTTCAAAGTGCTTAAGCTTTATAATGATTTGATCTTGGGTGCAATAACCAGACACATTTGTGCGCTCTGTTTTCATCAGATTTCAGTCTTGAACATGCATTTGTTAGGAAGTCAAAGTGGACACGATCAGTTCTGAAGAAACATCACCGGCCCTGAAAAATAAACTCTAATTTCTCTCCTCAGATGCTGCCAGACCTGCTGAGCATTTCCATCAATTTCTATTGTTGCTAATGGTCAGAACAATGTTGAAACCATTGACGTAAAATTTCTTGAGTCACACACAAGGATGTTGGGCTGGTGTCGTGCAGGACAGCAGCGTAGATGCACAATTCTGTTTGGTCACTGAAGTTGTGGAGCTGACATGCACTGGATACGGCTGATTAGGGATCCAATATATGATGTCATATGGTGCAGTTGTCTATTATGTTTGTAAGGCCTTCATTAAGGATCGGGTCCAGGGTGCAGACTTACAGAGCCTTTATTGGTTAGTGCATTGAGTACAGGAGTTGGGATGTCATGTTGTGCTGTACAGGACAACAGTTGGGCCACTTTTGGAATATTGTGTTCACCTCTGGTCTCCCTGCTATTGGAAAGATGTTGTTAAACTTGAAAAGTTGCAGAAAGATTCACAAGGATATCAGTGGAGTTGGAGGGTTTCAGCTATAGGGAAAGGTTGAATAGGTTGGGGCTATTTTTCCTGGAGCTTCAGAGGCTGAGGAGTGACCTTTTAAAAGTTTATAAAATCACGAAGGGCATGGATAGGATGAATAGCCAAGGTCTTTTCTTCCAGGGAAGAGGAGTCCAAAACTAGATGGCATAGGTTTAAGGTGAGAGGGTAAAGATTTGAAAGGGACCTAAGCAACAACTTTTTTTGTGCAGAGGGCAGTGCGAGTATGGAATGAGCTGCCATAGGAAGTGGTAGAGGCTGGTACAATTACAACATTTAAGAGGCATCTAAATGGTTATGTGAATAGGAAGGTTTTAGAGGTATATGGACAAAATGCTGCTAAATAGGACAAAATTAATTTAGGATATCTGTTCAGTGCAGACAGTTTGACCGAAAGGTCTGTTTCCATGCTATACAACTCTATGGCTCTTTGAGTTCAGTACAGACAAATTTGCGAGACACAGTTGCTAGCAGGTCATTTGCTTAAATGTTGAACTAACCCCAACCGAGTGTTGCAGACTGGCACACTCCAAGGTTCAGGACTACGTGTTGAGGGACGCACTAAAGCTTGGGGCAGCCGCCACCAAGGCGCGGTGGGGAAAGACCACCGTGTAAGACCCCTCGGCCGTACCATAACAGGGCCCTGTTCAGAAACTGGGCCCAGCTGGCGCCTCCTCCAACTGGTCAGGGGGCCAACTATGACTATAGGTAGAGATGACCGCCGGAGTTTTTCTTTTTCCTTTGTTTTTTTCCTTTAGTTGGTGTAGGTACTCCCCGGGGTAACCCGGGGTGGCTAGCATGACCAGGTAGGTGAAAATGTGGGGTTTTTTTGTATTTTCTACGAATAAAGTATATTTTTTTAAATTAAAAAAAAAATTTGCTTAAATGTTGAACAGTGTTTAGGTCTGCCCTGTGCCAGTGCAATGGTCGATCTGCGCCATGCACTTATTAGTTGTTCAAGGATACCTCTGAATTGTCTCTAGTGAGGGGGTGTTTGAATAACTGTCTGAGTCCCAGTTTGGAAGCTGTCTAGACAGAGTTAGGAGATCGTCAATATATCACAATTCATTGGAGGCACAGTGAGGTGCAGCCACACTATATTTGAATTCAGGCCTTTACAAAACCATTTTCAATGTATTTGGTTATGCAATATGTTGTGAAGATGAATCAGCTGTTTAATGCAGTTACTGAACTGAGCAATAACCAGCTGGTTACTATAGTTACTGAATTGAGCAATAATTAGGTGTATACTCTGATTACCGAAGTGAAAATTTTGAAATAATCTTCAACTGAAAAGATGATTTGGTTTAGCTTGATTTTAAGATTCAGAGAAATAAAGGGATGTTAACTCTTTATTGTACAAAACTTAAAACTAATTAGCAGCATATTTCACACACACTAATCCAACAACAATCAAACATTTTCACGCTCATGGAATCCCACTTTACAGATAATGTCCAAGACAACACTATGATCATCTCAGGGCAGGTCCTGTCTCATTGGCAGGCCAGCAGAGGTAACAGCTCTGTGGTGTGGGGTCAACAGTGGGGTGCCCTGGAAGTGTTCAGCATTGATGCTGGGCCCCATGAAGCCTCATAGCATCAGGTTAAACACGGGCATGGAAACAGTCTGCTGGTTATCAATTACCACATCCCTCAAATTTCTCTGTTTGAACACAACATTGAAGGTGGGAAGGATGGCGTATATACTCTGTGTGGGAGGCTGCATTGTCTATCACCAAGAGAGGCTCAGCAGCACCACCTGCTGACTGAGCTGGGACAGTCCAAAGGACGTAGCTGCTGGACTGGAGCTGTAAGGAGTGAGGGAACCAACAAATGGAGGAAAAAAAAGACATCATTGACCACATCATCACCAATCTGCCTGCCGCACATTTTATGGACCGTCCATCATGTTGTGTGGCACTATCTCTGTGCTAAATGGGACAGACTTCAAACAGATCTAGCAACGCACGACGAGGTGTCCATAAGGCTCAGTAGGCCATCAACAGCATCAAAATTATACTTTGCAGATCTCATAGACAATCAGCCCAACCTATCTGACTGGGTGGTTTGAGTTATAAGGAAAGTCTGGACAGGATGGGATATTATTTTTTTCCCCTGGACAGTAGGAGGCTGATGGGTGACCTTATAGAGATTCATAAAATCATGAGGGGCATGGATAGGGTGAATAGCTAAGGATTTTTTTCATCAGGTGGGGGAGTCCAAAACTGGAGGGCATAGGTTTAAGGTGAGAGGGAAAAGATTTAAAAGGGACCCGACGAGCAACGTTTACACGCAGAGCGTGGTGTGTGGAACGAGCTACCAGAAGAAATGATGGAGGTTGATAGAAAGACAAAATTTAAAAGGCATCTGGATGGCTATGTGAATAGGAAGGGTTCAGAGAGATATGAGCTAAATGTTAACAAATGGGACCAGATCAGATTAAGATGTCTCGTTGCTCTAGACAAGATGGATGAAAGTTCTTTTTCTGTGCTATATGACTCTCCCAATCTACAATTACCATCAAGCCAGGGGTTCAATCCTGTTTCAATGAACAGTACAAAAGGGCATGCAAACAGCAGCTCTGAATACAAACATATGAGCTAACAACTTGAATGAAGCTACAAAACATGACTACTTGCATTAGCAACAAGTTGACAGGCAGTGCTAAGCAGTTCCACAACCAAAGAAACTGTGCTTTCTCAAAACTGATTCTGCCAGATCTGTTGTGTTCCACCAGTAATTTCTGTTTTTACAGTAGATCTGAGATCTGCAGCCTTGCCACATTTAGACATAAAAGATGGCAGACAATTATACAAACCACTGGATGAGGAGACCATTCTCCAACAGCTAAATCCTCAGGAACAAAAGCAGAAGTTGCTGGAAAAGCTTAACAGGTTTGGCAGCATCTGTGAGGGAAAAATCAGAGTTAACATTTCGGGTCCAGTGACCCTTCCTCGGAACTGGTTCTGATCAGATCAGTTCTGAGGAAGGATCACCAGACCCAAAACGTTAATTCTGACTTTTTCTTCACAGATGCTGCCAGACCTGCTGAGCTTTTACAGCAATTTCTGTTTTTGTTCCTGATTTACGACGTCTGCAGTTCTTTCGGTTTTTAACTAAATCCCCAGTTTTGGGTGAGCCCAGCACATCAAGGCAAACGATAAGGGTGAAGCATTCGCAACAATCTTCAACCAAAATACTGAGGAGTTGATACATTTTAGCTCACGACTGAGGTTCCCATGTTCACAGATACCAGTCGCCAGCCAATTCAATTCTCTCTAGCTGATATTATGGAATGGAGGCACTGGATACTGCAAAGGTCCTAACAACATCAGTCTCTAAAAAATGTCACATGCCTATTAAAGATGTTCCTGTACAGCGACAGTGCTGGCATATAACCAAAATGTGAAAAATTGCCCAGGCATGTTCTGCACATAAACATGAGGACAAATCTGATGTGGCCAATTAATGACTAATCGTGAAAATGTGAAGGAAGTTGTGATCAACAGTGTTATAAAGCAATACCTGGCAGCAATAACATGCTCACTGATGCCCCGTTTGGGTTCTGACAGGTTCTGCTACTCAGCTGATTGGTTCAAAGAAGTTCAACTCCAGAGGAGAAGTGAGAGTATTAAATACCCTTAACATCAAGGCACCATTTTACCGAGTATGACATTAGGAGCCCAAGTAAAACCATTGGCAATGATAATCCAGAGAAAACTATCTGCTGGTTGAAGTAATAACTAACAAGAAGGAAGATGATTGTTGCTGTTAGTGTCGGCAATCTCAGCTCCAGGACATCTCTGCAGGAGTTTCATAGGGAATGCCTTAGGTCCAACCATCTTTGACTGTTTCATCAATGAACTTCCCTCCCAAAATAAGGTCAGAAGTGGAAATGTTCGCTGATGACTGCACAATGTTCAGCACTATTCACAACTCCTCAGGTACTAAAACAGTGCAGATTCAAATGGGCAACACCAGGCTTGGTCTCTTAAGTAATAAGTAACACTTGCAACACACAAGTGCCACTCAAGAGCCATTTCCAAGAAGTGAGAATCCCACATTGCTCCTTAGCATTCAATGGCATTACCATCTCTAATTTCTGACAATAACAACATTCTGGTCTACCATTGACAAGAAACTGAACTGGGCTTGATATAGAACATAGCACAGCACAGGTCGGGCCCTTCGGCCCACGATGTTGGGCCAAACTTTTACCCTAAACCTAAGGTCTATTTAACCTCCACCCCTACCTTATACTATCATCCATATGCCTATCTAATAGCTGCTTAAATGCCCCTAATGAGACCGACTCCACTACCCTGTCTGGCAATGCATTCCACGCCCCTACCATTCTCTGAGTAAAGAACCTACCTCTGATGTCTCCTCTGTATCTACCTCCACTCACTTTAAGACTATGCCACCTCGTAATAGCTACCTCCACCCTAGGAAAAAATCTCTGGCCATCCACTCCATCTATACCTCTGATCATTTTGTACACCTCCATCAAGTCACCTCTCATCCTTCATCGTTCTAAAGAGACAAGCCCTAGCTCTTTCAACCTTTCCTCATTCTTCCCTCCATTCCAGGCAACGTTCTGGTGAATTTTTTCTGCACCTTTTCCAATGCTTCCACATCTTTCCTGTAATGAAGCGACCAGAACTGGGCACAATACTCCAGATGTGGCCGGACCAGGCTTTTGCGCAGCTGGAGCATAACTTCAGGGCTCTTGAACTCAATCCATCTATTAATGAAAGCTAACACACCATACGCCTTCTAAACAACTCTATCCACCTGGGTGGCAGCTTTCAGGGAACTGTGGACATGAACCCCAAGACCCCTCTGCTCCTCCACACTGCCAAGAATCTTTCGGTTAACCCTCCATTCTGCTTTCAAATATGTCCTTCCAAAATGAATCACCTCACACTTTTCAGGGTTAAACTCCATCTGCCACTTCTCAGCCCAGCTCTGCATCCTATCAATGTCCCTTTGTTATCTAGAACTGCTCTCTGCACTATCCACAACTCGACCCACCTTTGTATCATCCACGAACTTACTAATCCACCCTTCCACTCCTACATCCAAAAAATTTACAAAAATCACAAATATAAGAGGACCCAGAACAGATCCTTGTGATACACCACTCGTGACTGAGTACCGTGTTGAATATTTTCCATCCACTACAACCCTTTGTTTCTGAGGGTCAGCCAATTCTGAATCCATTCTACCACATTTCCCCTATCCCATGCCTCCTTACTTTCTGCATGAACCTACCATGGGGAACCTTATCAAATGCCTTACTTAAATCCGTGTACACCACATCCACTGCTCTACCTTCATCCACATGTTTGGTCACCTCTCCAAAGAATTCAGTAAGGTTTGTGAGTAATGATCTACCCCTCACAAATCCATGCTGATTATCACGAATCAAACTGTGACTATCCAAGTGATCATAAATCCTGTCTCTCAGAACTCTTTCCAATAATTTGCCCATCACTGAAGTAAGACTAACTGGCCTGTAATTTCCAGGGTTATCCCTATTCCCTTTTTTGAACAAGGGAATGACATTTGCCACTCTCCAATCTTCTGACACTATGCCCATGGATAGTAAGGACGAAAATATCATCGCCAATGGCCCTGCGATCTCTTCCCTCGCTTCCCATAGAATCCTTGGTTGAATCCCATTAGGCCCAGGGGACTTAACTATCTTCAAGTTCCTCAAAATTCCTAGTACGTCTTCCTTACTAACATCCACCTCCTCTTGCCTATCAGCCTATTTCACACTGTCCTCCCCTACAACTAGGTCCCTCTCAGTTGTGAATATCGAAGAAAAGTATTCATTAAGGACCTTTCCTGTCTCTTTAGGCTCTGTACACAAATTCCTTTTACAATCCTTGATTGGCCGTACCCTTTCTCTGGTCATTTTCTTATTCCTCACGTATATGTAAAAAGCCTTGGGGTTTTCCTTGATCCTATCTGCCAAAGTTTTCTCATGCCCTGTATAGCTCTCCTAAGCCCTTTCTTCAGCTCCTTCCTGGCTGACTTGTATCCCTCTCGAGCCTTTTCCGATCCTTGTTTCCTAAAGCTTATATAAGCATCCTTCTTCCTCTTAACTAGTCTCTCTTGAGAACCAAGGCTCCCTCACTTAGCTGCATCTTACCTGCCTGCTAGGGACAAACATATCGAGCACACACAGTATGCATTCCTTAAACAATTTCCACATTTCTATAGTGCTCTTCCCTGACAGCATCTGTTCCCATTTTATGTTACCCAGTTCTTGCCTAACAGAATTATATTTACCCTTCCCCCAATTATAAACCTTACCCTGCTGTATTTACCTGTCCTTTTCCATGACTATTGTAAAAGTTATGATCGCTACCACCAAAATGCTCTCCAGCAACATGTCTAACACTTGGCCCGGTTCATTGCCAAGGACCAAATCCAAAGTGACCTCTCTTCGTGTTGGTCTATCGACATACTGTGTCAGGAATCCTTCCTGAATGCACTGGTCAAAATCCGTGCCATCTACACTATTACAACTGAAAAGTTTCCAATCAAGATATGGAAAGTTGAAGTCACCCTTGACTACAACCCTGTGACTTCTGCACCTTTCCAGTTTCTGCCTCCCAATCCGCTCCTCCACTTTTCTGCAACTATTAGGAGGTCTATAAAAACCCCCAACAAAGTGACTGCTTCTTTCTTGTTCCTGACCTCAACCCAAACTGACTCTGTAGACATATCATTCTCAAACTGACTTTCAGTGTATTTGAGTAAGTGTGTGAGTATGTGTGTGTGAATGACTCTGTATGTATGCACTTGTGTGTGAGTGTGTGACTGTGTGTGTGCAGGCATGGCCGCATGTGCATGAGAAAGTGTCTGTATGAGTGCGTGTATATCACTTATGACTGTGTGTGTGTACGAATGCATATGAGTATGAGTGTGAGACTGTGTCTGTATGAGTGTGTGTGAGACAGAGTTTGTGTAAGAATGTGTGTGCAAATGAGTGTGAATGCATGCTTATGAGTGCCTATGTGTGTGCATACGTGTACTTATATGTGTGATTATATGTGCATGTATGAGTGTGTGCACGATTGTGTGAGAGAGCATGCGTAAGAGTATTGTATGACTGAGTGAGTGTGTGTATGAGTTGTGTGTGTATGAGTGTGTGTACATATGACTGGGTGTTATGCATGTGTATGCATGTGTGCATGCGGCTGTGTCTGTGTTTGTGTTTGTGTGACTGTGCATGTGCGTTTGTGTGCATGAGAGAATGTGTGTGTAAGTGTGAGTGCATGATTGTACGGGTTGTGTCATTTGAGTATGAGAGTTGTGTGTATGAGTGCATGCATGCATGCATGAGTGTGTGTGTGTGCATGAATGTGTGTGTGTGTGTGTATGTGTATGAATATGTGTATATGAGTGTTGCTGTGCTTATGAGTATGTATGTATATGTGTGTGTATACAGGCATGTGTGAGTGCGTGTGTACGTAAGAGTGTATGTGTGTTTGTATGAGTGTGTGTATGTATCTGTTTGAAATATCTGTGTGCATAAGCCTGTGAATGAGTGTGTTTGTTTTTTAGAGTATGCATGTATGGGTATATGTGTGTGTATCTATGCGTGTGTGTTTAATCTGTGTGTGTATGTGTATGACTGTATGTGTCTGAGTGTGTGTTCAGTGTGTGTGTGCGTGTTGAATGTGTGTGTCCCAGTGTGTGTTTGCATGCATGCGTGTGTATGTGAATGTATGTGCATATGAGTGTGTGAGTGTTTGTGTCAGAGTGTGTAAGTCTGTAAGTGTTTAAATATGCATGTGCGCCTGAGAGTGTACATGCATGAGTGTGTGTGAGAGAGAGTGTGTGTATGCAGTTGTCTTTCTGAGTGTGTGACTGTGTATGTTTGAGTGTCTATGTGTATGAGTGTGAGAGTGTGTGTGAGAGCAAGTTTGAGTGTTTGTGTGTATAAATGTGTGAGTATGCATGCATATGAGTGTGTATGCATGTGTGTATGTGATTATGTGTGCATCACGCCTATATGTGCATGAGTGAGTGTCTGTATGAGTGTGTGAGTGTATGACTGTGTGTGTGTATTAATGTGAAAGACTATGTGCGTGTGAGAGAGCATGTGTGTATGATTGTGTGTATGTTCATGACTGTGTGTGCATGAGTGCGTGTGTGTGAGAGAGAGAGAGTTTGTGCTTTTAAGCATGTGAGTGTGTGTGTATGAGTGTGAGTGTGTGCTTATCAATGTGTGTCAATGCGTGTGTGTGCATGTGTGTGTGTGAGTATATGTGGTGAGAGTGTCTGTGTGTGACTGTGTGAGTGTGTATGAGTCTGTGTATGAGCTGTACGTGTGCGTGCATTAGACTGTGTGTATGCATGTGTGTATGTGACTCTGTGTGTGGATGTGTGTGTGTTTGTATGACTGCGTGTGTATATGTGTGTGAGAGAGAGTGTGTGTAAGTGTGTGTGTATGACGGTGTGAGTGTGTGTTAGTGTATGTGTGTATGAATATGTGAGTGTGTATATGAATGAGAGAGTTCATATGTGCATGAGTGTGTGTATATGAATATGTATGTGTGTGTAAGAGAGTGTGTACGAGTGTGTGCATATGAATGTGTATGTATACATGTGTGTGTATGAGTGTGTGTGTAGGACTGCTTGTGCATGAGAGTATGTGTCTATGAGTGCCTGTGTGCATGAGCTGTGTGTGAGAGAGAGTACACGTAAGAATGCATGTTTGTATGAGTGTGTGAGCATGTGTGTGAATGTTTGTGTCTGAGTGTGTGAGTGCATGTATGTATGAGTGTGTATATGAATGAGTGTGTGTTTTCATGAGCGCGTATGTGTATGAGTGTGTATGTGTGTGCATGAGTGTGCAAGAGACATAGTATGTGTGTATGAGTGTGTATATATGAGTGTATGTGTGGGTGTATGTATGGGTGTGAGTGTAAGTGTGTGCATGACTGTGTGTGAATGAATGTTAGTCTATGCGTGTCTGTGCACATGAGTGTGTGTTTGTGAGAGAGAATGTGTGTGTATAATAGTGTGTGTGCTTTTGAGTGTGTGTGTATGAGTGTGTGCATGAGTGTGCTTGTGTGAGTGTGTTTGTGCATGTGAGTGTGTGTATGTGTGGTATGCATGTCTGTGTGTGTGAGCGTGTATGAGAGAGAGTGTTAATGAGTGTGTGAGTATGAGTGAGTGATTGTGTATGAGTGTGTGTATGTGTGTGTATGCATGTGTAAGAGTATGTGCACGTGACTATGAAGCATGCTTGTGTATGAGAGCATGAATGTGTGTGTGTGTATGAGTGTGTGTTTATAACTGAGTGAGTGTGTGTGCATGAGCATGTGTGTGAGAGCGTTAATGACTGTGTGCGTATGAGTGAGTGATTGTCTATGAGTAAGTGTATGAGTACGTGTGTATAAGTGTATGTGTGCGTATGAGTATGTGCATGTGTGTGTATGCATGTGTGTAAGAATGCGTGCATGTGAGTATGAGCATGTGTGTGTATGAGAGCGTGAGTGTGTGTGTGCATGAGTGTGTGTTTATGACTGAGTGTGTGTGCATGAGTGCGTGTATGTGAGTTTGTGTGTCTGACCGTGTGTGTGTGAGAGTGTGTATGGATGAGTGTGTGTGTATGAGTGTACGTGTATGAGTGTGTGTGTATGTATGTGAGTGTGTATGAGTTTACATGCGTATGAGTGTTTGTGTGTACGCGTATGCATGTATGAGTATATGAGTGTGTGTGTACGGGTACGTGAGTGTGTGTGTGAGTGTGTGTATGAGTGTGTCTATATGAGTATGTGTGCGACTGGGTGTATACATGTGTATGTATGAGTGCGAGTTTGTATGAGTGTGTGTGTATGAGTGCAAGTTTGTACGAGTGTGTGTGTGTATGTGAGTATGTATGTGTGTATAAGTTGTACTTATACAGATACAGACACACTGATACACACATTTTCATACACACACTCATATGCACACACACTCATGCACACAAATACACACTCACACACACTCATGTAGTGTGAGTATGTGTCTGCATATGAGTGTGTGTGTGTGTATGAATATATGTGTTTGTGTGTGCGACTGTGTGCGCATGAGTGTCTGTATGTGCATGAGTGTGTATGAGTGTGGCATGAATGTATACAAGTAAGTGTGTGTGTATGCGTAAGAGTGTGTGTATATGTGTGTGCATATGAGTGTGTGCATATGTGCGTGCACGTGTGTGTGTATCAGTGTGTGTACGAGTGTGTGTGTGGATATGAGTGTGTGTGTGTTTCAGTGTGTGTGTATGAGTGTGTGTTTGTGAGTTAGTGTGTATGTATGATTGTGTGTTTATATGAGGGTGTGTTTACATAAGTGTGTGTATGTATGAGTGTGTGCATATGAGTGTGTACATGAGTGTATGTGTGTGTGAATGAGTGTGTGTGTGTGCATATGAATGTGCTTTTGTTTATGGGTATGTGTGTGTTGAGTGTGTGTGTGTGTGAATGTATGAGTGTGCATGTGTGTGTATGTGTCTGTATGAGTGTGTGAGTATTTGCGTGCACATGAGGCTGTGTTTATGTATGTGTGTGTGTATGTGTTTGTGCTTGTGACAGAGAGAGAGAAAGTGACAGTGAGTGAGGGACACAGGCCGTGGTTGGAGCCTGGGCTTTTCCTGCTTTTTTGGGTCATTCTGAGTCCCAAAAGAAAGACTTACCAATCCCCTGTTGGCTGTGATTCTGATCTTGCTGCATTTGTCGCGATGAGTCATCCCAACAAATTCTTTATTCCCTTTGTGTTCTGCTCATTGTCCCGTGACAGTTTGAAGCATAGAACCAACAGGGAAGCCTTGTTTAGGCTGTGATTGCAGCATTGGCCATCTGCCTGGTCCTGTGGGGTTCACTGAGTTGTCATATCCTTCAGGTACTTGAGCTGGGCTGTGGATCCAGCTCAGGGATTTCCATGTAGCATCTCATGAACTTAGTATGGCAGTGCAGTGTAGACACAGGGACAAGCTCGGAGCTCCCTGCACCATACTCCCCTGGGCTGTTCTGTCAGTACATAGTAGCTCTTGATACCCACACAGGGACCTTACTCAGAACACTCCCAACATTAGTGTTTATGACATAAATGGAGAGGGACAGCAGTTTCTGCCACCTATTTGATGAATGGCTTCCTCCATGGAGTTGATGTTGATGATGGACAGAATTGGACTGAAAGCCTCTTGCTGCATCTGATTCCTTTCTATCTATCAGGATTTTTAGAACTGGGAGCAAAAGGTGCAGAGTCAGTGGGGATCCAAAGAACAGGGAAAACAAGCATGGCTCATATCATTGCAAGGTATATGGGAAGGAATATCTCAAACACTGTGGGAAACAGGACAGGAACGAAGAAGGAAAACACAGAAAGTAAGGACAGAGGAGGCTATTCATACAAACGAGCCTATCCCTCCAATCAATAGGATCATTGTAGGTCAAACAATACAGGGCCTTTGTTGTAGTCAATCCCCATAACCCTGCACATCGCTCAGCATCATAAACCGATCATTCTCGACATTAACAGCACTCACAGACTGACCATCAACTCTCCATCAGAGAATTACAAACATTCAGACTCTCTGAGTAAAAAAATTCTAGTCCATTATTCCAAAATGCTAACACATTATTCTACACTCCACAAACAGTAGAGACATATTCCATGATATAGAGTCATAGTATCCTACAGCATGGAGACAGGCCCTTTGGCCCAAACAGGTCCATGCTGACCAAAATGTCCATCCGTGCTAAGCCAATTTCCCTGCACTTGGCCAATATCCTTCTAAACCTTTCCATCAATCGCATATATGTACACACAGACACACACACACTCACACAGACACCACACACACAACAAACATGCACAAAGTAACATGCACTAACATACTCAAATGCACGAACACACCCAAACACTCACACACAGAGAGACAAAATCTATATTAATACAATGTTGACATCATGAGATATTTGGGCACTCATCAGTATTCAGCTGCAGGATTGCCTAAAGCAATACAAGGCCTACTGTGTCGGGTGGCTCATATTTTGATACTCAGCAGTGTGCAACATGTGTGTTGTCTACCGTAATACAACATCTCCAGTGATGCAATACTACAATGTGATAACTGATATATGGACATCTGCAGTATGCAAAGTGTGCACTGTCTACAGTGATACAATATCTACAGCATGGAACAACTGAGATCTGAACACTTAGCAGTATGCAACCTGTGTATTGTCTACAGTAATGCACTATCCATAGTGTGGGAGACTAATATTTGAACATTCAACAATGTGAAGTCTAGGTATTGAGCACACGCAAGCACAATGAGATGTTGCAGTCTTTACTTAAAACAGTTCACCATTTGTTGAACTCTGAGAGACAGAATGGAGCCTTGTGGCTGTTGAGGTCCGTGTTAGAGCAAATATTTAACAAACCAGTCAACTGGCCAAAATGATCAGAGATTGTTTTCCCTCACAACCCTGAAAAGGCAATATTTCTGTCAGTTGTGTCCACCTCCAGGCTTTTAGCCTGCTCTTGTATCCCTGAGGAGAGACTAGTCTCCAACTGATTCTCATCCACTGTGTTACTCTTAAAGACCTAACAATAACAGGCAAACTGTTAGGCTGTGATGCCATGGAAGTGTCCTTATCTTTGATCCGAAAGTCTGGAATCATCTCCCACATCTCCTCATCAGACCTGGGAAGCACAAAACCAAATTTGAAATGGCAGTAATGTTTTGATCAGAATTAAGAACGGCTGCTTTTTGTTGAGACCATCCTTGGCATGGGGGAAAGCAGCAATAGCCTGTGTTTAATTGAAATTCTGCGGAGAATGATGCATTGGGGTCTTTGAAAGAGGCTGGGAGGTTATGCCTCTTCTCTTTTCCTGATTATTTTGCTGTGACTATCCTTTCCGATTGCATATCTACTTCTAACGCTGCATGGCATGATTGAGTGAGTTTCTAGCAGCCTTCGTATTGCAGGTTACAACTAACCAACCTTGAAAGCAGTTTTCCTCATTCTCCAACTCAGTTTACTCCCAGTTCCCATCGGTGTATCTCTACCAATGACTGAACCTCCCCCAAACCCAAACCTTTCTTGGAATCAGACCTTGAGATTTACCCTCGGTGCTTTAGCACCAATAACTACCGCTGGGCCAGACCTAGCCAATACTCTGAGATAACAAGGTGTAGAGCTGGATGGACACAGCAGGCCAAGCAGCATCAGAGGAGCAGGAAAGCTGATGTTTCAGGTCTGGCCCCTTCTTCAGAAATCTCATCAGCTCTACACCTTGTTATCTCAGATTCTTCAGCATCGGCAGTTCCTACTGTCTTTAGTCGATACTCTGTTGTGAACTTTAGGACCTGACTGCATGCAAACAGACTTGCTTGTCTCCCATATTAAAAAAAAAACACTCATTTAGCATTACATATCTATCCAACATCCTGGGGCTTTGGAAGGTCCTATCAGTTATTTCCTTAATTCTGCATCTTTCCTGACCTGCCCCCTTCTCAGAAGCTCACTCCGATTTTCCTTCTCTCTGTGTCTTTTTGTTTCTATCTACCTGCTCATCTCTATTTCTCTGCCTCTACCTAATTACACTTTCCCTCCCTGACTGTCTCTCTGATTTCTCTCCCACCCTTTCTCCCCTACTCAATATTTCCCACAGTCTCTGTTTTTCCATTTTTCAGTTAGAATCTCCTGGCTCTACCTTGCCCTATTTCTATGTATCAACATCGGTAAGCAGTCTTTCAACTTTCCATCTTCATATCTTTGTTGTATCAATCTTGGATTGGGTAGCTCAGTTAGTTGGGTGGCTGGATTGCAATGCCGAGTGATGCCAACAGTGAAGGCTCAATTCCTGTACCATCCGAGATAAAGACCATAAGAGATAGGATGAAGAGGAGGATGTTCAGCTTCTGAAACCTGCTCTGATATTCAACGGGATTATGGATGTTCCAATATTCCTTCACATCTACTTTCCTGACCTTTCTCTGTAACACTGAACAAAAGTATCCTGAGCAAAAATCTGTCTCAGACTTAAAAATGCACAAAGATTCTGGTTCCCCACAGCTTTCGGTGGCAAGCAGTTCCAAATATTCAAAAGCATTTGAGAGAAGAAATTCCTCCTCATCTCAATCTTAAATTGGAGTTCCTTTATTCTGAGATTCTGGTCCTTGACTGCCCCATGAGGGGAAACACCATCTCAGCATTTACCCTGCCAGCCCCCTTAAGAATCCTGTATATTTCACGTGAGGTCACCTCTCATTCTTCTAAACTCAAGTGATTTGACTCCCAACCAGGTGTCAATGACGTCTTTCCTTAAATAAGGGGGCCACACCTGCTCAAAGTACTCCAGGTATGGTCTCACCAGCATTTTTCTGCAGTCACAGTAAGACTTCCCTACCCTTATACTCCAATCCCCTTGAAATAAGGGCCAACATTCCATTAAGCTTCCTGATTACCTGCTGTCCCTGTGCACTAGCTTGCTGTGTTTCATGCACAAGTTCCCTAAGTCCCCTTGAGTTGCAGATTTCTCCATTTAAATAATCTGTTCTTTTGTTCTCCCTTCCACGATGAACAATTTCATACCTTCCCACATTATAGAGAATTTTCCAAATTTTTACCCACTAACTGAAACTAACAATATCTCTCTATAAACTGTTTGTATCCATGTCACAACCTGACTTTCCACCTATTGTTATTGTTGTCTGCACTTTTGGTGACAGGATATTCACTTCTTTGCTCCAAGCCATTAATACCATGCAGGTACCACCTTCTCAGTCTCTCCATTCACCCGGGGTGTGGTTACCTTCAGGTTAAACTACAACCAGTTTTCTTTAATATTTACCTCTGAAGCCGAACCAGTCACTATCCTGTCTGACCCTCTTTCTCAAGCTTGGAATCTTGCCCTCACTGTGAGCCAACAGTTTACTCACTGCCTGACTTGCAGCAAGCCATGGGGAAGGCAAATGTTATGTTGGCCTCCATTGCAAGAGGATTGGAGTTCAGATGACAGGACACCTCTCTGAAGTTATACAGAGACTTGGCGAAATCACTCTTGCAGCATTGTGTGTAGCTTTGTCTCCCTACCTCACACAGAACATTCTCACCATAGACAAAGTGCCCACTGAGTCCACTCTGCCACTCAATAAGATCATAGCTGATCTGATCATCCTCAAATCTGCTTTCCTGCCTTTTCCCCATAACCCACAATTCCTTTCCTGATTAAAAATCTCTATATGGCAGCCTTGAATGTACTTAAGGACCAACTTCCACAACCCTTTGTGGTAAAGAATTCCACAGATACACTCCACTCTCACAGATGTTCCTCCTTCTGTCTGCTTTAAATGGGCGACCCCTTGTTCTGAGATGATACCTTCTGGTCTTAGACAGTCCCACAAGGAGAAACTATCTTTCAGCATCTAGCCTAAGAATCTTCCATGTTTCAATAAAGCTGCCTCTCATTCCACTAAACTCCAATGAGTGCAGGGCCAATCTACTCAAACTTTCCTCATAACACAGTCCATCCGTACTTGTGATCAGCCTTGTGAACCTTCACATAAACAAGATAAGCAAGTGGGCTTAGGGTCCATAGGTGAAGTCCAGACTGTGGCCCATCCCTCAACCAGTGACAGGCTGTACTGAAACCAGGTTTCCAAGTGGAAACAGCAATGTTTTGCAGACCTCTTGCTTTGCTGCTCATGGCTCTGTCCCATGCTTAGACCATCTTTCAGGGCTTCACCAAAGGTCTGAATTAGTCATGGCATCGCTCAGAGCTGTTCTGCTGGAACTGTGCAAGGTGTTACTCAGTGAGAGTATTATGTGTACTTCTGGAATCCACATGAAAGGAGGGATGTGATTACACTGGCGGTGGGCAGAGGTGATTGACCAGCATGTTGCCTGAGCTGAAGAGATTCCATTGTGAAGAGAGATTGGACAGATTGGAATTGTTTCTCTCAGAACAGAAGAGACTGAGAGGAGACATTGTAGAGATGTATGAATAATGAAAGGCACAGACAGTGTAGACAGGAAGAAACTATTCCCCTTGATAGAAATGTCAATGACCAGAATTTACAGGAAGGGGTAGAAGATTTAGAGGCAATGTCAGATTTCTTTGTTCACCCAGTTGGTGATGGAAATCTGGAACTCGCTGCCTGTAAGAGTGGCGAGGGCAGAAACACTCATAACATTGAAGAGGTATTTAGAGGGAAGCATACAGAAGGATCTTGGGAAACAAGTCTATATCTCCTTGAAAGTGTCAACACAAGTTGATAAGGTGGTAAAGAAGACCTTTGGCATGCTTGCCTTTACAGAGACGGCAAATGATTTTGCTGCTGTATAAGACAATAATGAGACCACATTTGGAGTACCATGTACTGTTCTGGTCAACAAAATAAGGGACGGTTGCACAGGCTTCAGAGAGTGTCCAAAAGTGGCTTACAAGGATATTCCTTGGCTTGGCGTGTATTAGCTATAAGGAGAGGTTGGACAAACTTGGATTGTTTTTATTCGATGATTGGAGTCTGAGGGTGACTTGATAGAATATATAAATTATGAGAGGCATGGATGGGTGGATAGTCGGAGTCATTATCCCGGGGTGGAAATGTCAAATAGTAGGGGGTAGAGGTTTAAGGTGAGAGGGAAAGTTTTAAAGGGGATATGTGAGGAAATTTTCTTTTACAAAGAAGATGTTTCCTGCCTGGAAAACAGTACAAAAGGACATGGTCAAAACAGATGCATTTGGACAGTTTAAGAAGCATTTCGTCAGACACATGAACAGGCAGTGAATAGAGGGATACAGACTATGTGCAGGCAGATGGGATTAGAGTAGAATGGCATCATGGCCAGGACAGGTATGGTGGCTCAAACCCAGCCTTTGCAGATGGTGTTTGAGCTGAAGTGATGAGGTAGAGGCTCAAATCAATGTTGCAGACTTCCCAGGCCCAGATAAGGCTGCTGACTGCACACTCAGGGAGTCCATTCTATTCAACGAGATCCTGCAGTGCAGTGGGACAGAAATTGGGGCCAGAATTCAGAAGTTCCATTCCCACCTCAGCCAACAGCAGCCATTGATGTGTGCCACAACATCTACAAACAGCTCAATTGAAGATTGTAACCAGCCTGCACCATTCCCCCCATTCACAATGGCCCCAGTCAGTGACCTGAGCCTTTAGAACGTTAAAGGTAGATGCTATGTCCACTGTAACTGTGTGATGATTAACTATCTAACCGTGTCTTTGTTCATATAATGCGCCTCACATTGTGGCTGGACAGTGATCTGCAGAGGATGGAGAAAGCATTTATTTTGCTGCTTGTGTCACTGATGTTGGCAGAACCCATCACTGCTCATGGAGTCAAGGAACCCTGGCTTGTGATTGGAGGTGAGAATGTTTATCAATGGGAAAATCGAGCGCGGAGAATGCTGAAGAAACACCACGCCACTCTGGCAGCATCCGAGGTGTGAGAGAAACAATGTCTATATTTCCAGTTCCATTTCTGAACAAATCTGAAGACTTCCTGTTTCTCTGTCTGTTTCTGCACAGATGCTGCCAACAGCGTCTGATTTAGGTTTCTAGTGCTGAAGCATTTACTCTGTTGAGATATGCAAGGGATAGGTGGAGGTGGGGGTGAGTGAGCAAAAGGCTGAGACCATTCAGACTTCTCAACTGATGCTGCTATTCCACAGTGATTGTCTTCGATACCTAGGCTTCAGCACGTTGGATGTCTGAATTTCCTCTGGTATCTTGGTCTGCCTGCAATCTCTCACTGTCTGAAAATGCTTCTAGGGATCTGTGTCCCTCAGGATTTGGAGTCCTGTATATGATGTGAACCATCGCAGGCCAGCATGCTTTCAGCAATTGAATATATCCCGAATTCTTCCAATCTTCACTCTCTCTATCCATCAAACCAAAACCTATGAGCAATGCTTTGTTCATGTCTCCAATATCTGTCCCTAAGCCCATAAGAGGTGGAGGCATAAGTGGGCCATTCAGCCCACTAAGGGTGCTCAGTGACTTAATGAGATTATGGCTGATGTGATCATCACCCTCTCTACTTTCCTGCCTTTTCCCCACAACCCTCACTCTCCTTATTCAATAAAAATGTATCTTAATCGACTAGCCCCCACAGCCCTCTGCGGTAAAGAACATAACAGAATCACTCTCCTCGGAGAGAATAATTCGTCCCTTATTCTGAGGATGACCTCTGGTTCTGGACTCTCCCACAAGTGGAAACAACCTCTCCACATCTATCCTGTCAACTCCCTTAAGAATCTTTCATGTTTCAATAAGGTGTCATCTCATTCTTCTAAACTACAATGAGTACAGGCCCAGCCCTACTCACCCTCCCCTCATAAGACAGTCTCTCCCATCCCGGCATCAGCCCTGGTGAACCTTCTCTGGACTGTCTCCAACATCAGTATCCAGAAAATAGAGATTTCATTGCTATGGTGCAAGATGTTGGTCTCCACATAACTAAGGGGTTGGCTGGTTGGTTTGGGGATGTTGAAAGAGACTGCTCCGCAGTCTTGCCCCTCCATGTAGCTCAGACTGGGAGGATCGAAGGTGAATTTCTGAGCGTCAATGAAGGAGGCATTCAATGGGAACATTGGCTAATCATTGGGATGGAAGCTGTGTGCAGGGATGGGGGGGGGGAAGAAAGGAGATGGGCTGAAGGGAATCGAACTAGAAACAGGCACGATAGGCCAATTAGCTTCCTTCTCTGCCACAGAATTCTGTCATTCTGTGATCTCTCCCTCTCTTTTGAACCAGGTCTACCCTTCACTTGTGGCAAAGGCAATGGGAGCTGCAGACTGAGTGCGTGTACTGAGAATGAGGTCGAAATGAATGGGAAATGTTTCTTCTTATTCAAGTGCTGCAAAACCTTGTGAGGTCCAACTGGGGAAGAGTGACCAGTGCAAAGTGCTGTTTGACGCTAAATGCAGCATCTCCTCAATTGTGTGGCTGCAAATGAGTGGCTAGCCCACTGCTTTTCCTGCATTTGTGTGAATAAAACTCACAGCATTCATGACTACTTTTGTTCTGTGTTCATTTCTCATGGAGGGGGTCATAGAGTCATAAGCAATGGAAGAGACCCTTCGGCCCATTTCGTCCTTATTCTGAGAGGAAGCTAATCTGGTTCTAAACTCTCCCACAAGGGGAAACAGCCTTTCCACATCTACCCTGTCAAGTCCCCTAAGAATCTTGTATGTTTCAGAGAGGTGCCAACTCATTCTTCTAAGCTCCAATGAGTACAGGCCCTACCCTACTCAACCTTTCCTCATAAACCAGTCCCTCTATTCCTGGGATTAGAGTGGTGACCATTGTAATGTCAGACTTAGAGGTGTTCGCCAACGTTCAGCACCATTTGCAATGCCTCAGATACTGAAACAGTCCATGTTCAAATGGAACAAGATCTGGACACTGTCCAGGTTTAGGCTGACAAGTGGCAAAAGACATTTGCTCCACACAATTGCCGTGCAAAGACTATCTCCAATAAGAGACAATCTAACCAATGCATCTTGAAACTCTATGGTGTAATCATCACTGAATCATCACTATCAACATCTTTGGGGTTACCATTGACTAGAAACTCAATTGGTCTCGCCAATGAGCTTAGCGGCTGCAAGAGCAGTCCAGAAGGTAGGAAAACTGCAGCAAGTAACTAAGCTCCTGACTCTCCAAAGCCTGTCCACTACCTACAAGGCACAAATCAGGACTGTTGGAATTTTCCCATTTGCCTGGGTGAGTGCAGGTCCAACAGCCTGCTTGACATTCGCAAACATCCACTCATACACCACCAATGCTCAGTAGCAGCAGTGTGTACTATCTACAAGATGCACTGCACAAAATCACCAATGATCCTGAGACAACGCCCTCCATACGCACTTTCATGTGGAAGGACAAGGGCATCAGATACATGAGAACATCACCCCCTGCAAGTTCCCTGTCAATCCATTCATCATCCTAACTTGGAAATATATCATTGTTCTTTTGCTGTCTCTGGGACACAATTCTGGAATTCCTTCCCTAAGGGCGTTGTGGGTCTACCTACAGCACATAGACTGCAGCGGTTCAAGAAGACAGCTCACCACTTCAAGGCCACCTAGTGACAGCACTAAACGTTGGATCCAGCCAGTGATGCCTACGTCCCATGAGTGAATAGCAAAAACATTACCCTCCCAGGCAGTGCATTCCAGATCTCTCCCCTGTCCACTACACTCCACCCATTGGTTGAAGCAATCTCGCCTCAAATTCCCACTGAACATCGCTCTTTAAAATGGTGCCCCCATGTTACTGATCCTTCGACTAAAGGGAGTAGATGCTTACTATCCACCCTGTCCATGTACCTCATAATCTTATACATCTCTATTAGCTCCCCCCTCAAACGTCTCTGCTTCAAAGAAAATAAAACAATCTTATCCAGCCTCTCTTCGTAGCTGAACAGCTCCATTCGTGGTTACATCCTGGTGAATCTCCTCTGCACTCTCTCTTGTGCAATCACTTCCTACCTACATTGTAGTGGCAAGAACTGCACACAGTACTCCAGCTGTGGCCTAACCAAAGTACTGTACAGCTCCAACATGACCTCCTTGCTCTTGTAATCCATGTCTCAATTGATAAAGGCAAGCATTTCATTTGCCTTTTCAACCACCCTATTAACCTCTCCTGCCATCTCCAGGGATCTGTGGACAAATACCCCAAAATCCCTTTGTTCCTCTGAGCTTCCTAGTCTCCTGCCATGCATTGAATTCTCCCTTGTCTGACCCCACCCTCATCATCATTAAATTCCTTCTGCTATTATTTTTTCTTTGCTTTGTTGGTTTGCCTTATTGAGATTGAGCGATGGGAGGTCAGAACTGGCAGGTCCACAGCTGATGTGTCAAAGATCCAAAACCCATTATTCTGGCAGGACCATAGCTTGCAGAGCTCATGGTTCTGATTGGACTGTCACTTTTCCTGTGGATTGTCCTGTCCCACTGATGGGACAGACCGGACAGCGACAGCACCCTGAGTACTGCTGAGCCTGGGAAGTCTCTGGCATTGATTCCAGCATTTGCCTCATGGCTTCAGCTCAAACGCAGAAAAGGGGGTCATTCGACAGAGATTTGAATGTACACCACCCATCCCCATCACATGATGTAGCCCTCAGTCTGAAGCGGCATACTGAAACACACAATGTCGAATGACCCATCATTAAGTAGAAAGTCATAGAAGTCTACAGAACACATAAAGGCCCTTTGGTCCATTGTACCTGTGCCGGTGGAAACCAAATCCCTAACTATTATTCTTATTCAATCACAAGATGTGGGCATCCTGAGCTGGACCAACAATTTTTGATTTCTTTAATTGCCCAAAGGGCAGGTGTAATCGTTGTTGTGGGTCCAGAGTCATTTGGATTACAGATTTCCCCTAAAGGAGAGCAGTGAAACAGATGGACATTTTCCCTAACAATCAAAATCAGTTCCACTGACACCATTAGACTCTCAAACCCCAATTTGTTTCAATTGAATCCCAATTACGCCATCTCCCAAGGCTGGATTTGAACCAAGGTCCCCAAAATCCTACCTGGGTCTCTAGATTAGCCATCCAGCAATAATACCACTGAGCTATCAGTGCCCCAGTAAACTAGTCCCATTCTCCATCATCTGGCCCACATGTCTTGAATGCCTTTGCATCACGCGTGCACATTGATAGTAAAGAACGGTACAGCACAAGAACAGGTCATTTGGCCCATTATGTCTGTGCTCACCACAATCTGCCTGCACATAGTCTGTATCCCTCTATTCACTGCCCGTTGATGTGTCTTTCCAAACGTTTCTTAAACCTTGTGTATCTGCTTTGAGCACCTCCCCTTGCACCGTCATTGAGACACTAACCACCGGCTTTGTAAAGAAGATTTCCTCGTGCATTCCCTTCAAACCTTTCCCCTCACCGGCTTTGTAAAGAAAATTTCCTCGTGTATTTCCTTCAAACCTTTCCCCTCACCATAAACCCTAGTATTTGATATTTCCAACCTAGCAAAAATACTCCGACTATTCACCCCATCCATACCTCTCATAATTTTATGTACTTTTATTACGTCGTCCCATAGTCTCCAGCCATCTCGTGAAAACAATCCGAGTTTGCCAAACATCTCCTTATACCTATTACACTCCAATTCAGGCAACATCCTTTTGCATCCTCTCTGAAGCCTCCACAAATTTCCCTTACTGTGGTGAACAGAACTACACATAGTACTCTAATTGTGGCCTCACTGAAGTCTTAAAAAAACCAAAAGCTCTGCAGATGCTGTAAATCAGGAACAAAAACAGAAGCTGCTGGAAACGCTCAGTCTGGTGACCCAAAATGTTAACTCTGATTTTTTCTTTACAGCTGCCAGACCTGCTGAGCTTTTCCAACAACTTCTGGTTTTGTCACTAAAATCTTATACAGCTGCATCATGACTTGCCAACTCAATGCTCTGGCCAATAAAAGCAAGCATGCCGAAGGCCTTGTTTACCACCTTATTTATTTGTGTTGACACTTTAAATAAGATATAGAATTCAAACACAAGATCCCTCTGTATACTTTCCCCTAAATACCTCTTCACACCCCACCACGCTTACAGGCAGTGAGTTCCAGAATCCCATCACCCACTGGGTGAATGAAAACATCTCGCATCCCTTCTAAATCTTCCACCCCTTGCTGTAAATCTATGTCGCCTGGTCACTGATGCCTCCATCAAGGGGAATATTTTCTTCCTGTTTACGCTGTCTATGCCCATGATCATTGATACGTCTCGATTGTGTCGACTCTCAATCTCCTCTGTTCTGAGGAAGACAACTTAAGTCTGTCCAATCTAATCTGATTTAACCTAGGCTTCACCATACCTCAGATAAGGAAACAGCTTGAGAAGGTGGGACCTGCATAGTATTAATGACTTGGAGCAAGGAAGTGAAAGACCTGTCTCCAATTTTGCAAACAAAGTAACAAAAGGTGGAACGGCAAGTTGCAGGAGGAATGCAAACAGTTTAGAGAGAGACAAAAACAGAAGTTGCTGGAAAAGCTCAACAGGTCTGGCAGCATCTGTGAGGAGAAAATCAAAGCTAAAGTTTCAGGTCCGGTGACCTGTCCTCAGAACCTCTCTTCACAGATGCTGCCAGACCTGCTGAGCTTTTTCAGCAACTTCCGTTTTTGTTCTTGATTCACAGCATCCGCAGTTCTTTTGGTTTATATTTAGTTTATGGAGATATTGATAGTTTAAGTCAGTGGACAAAAGGTTGGGAAAAATCCAGTCTAAAGTGGGAAGAAGTTGTTCATCTCGGAAGGGAGAAGAAAAGAACAGAATACTATTTAAATGGAGAAAGCTGCAACACAAAGTCACTTAGAACAGTACAGCACAGTACAGGCCCTTCGGTCCACGATGTTGTGGTGAACTTTTACCCTAAACATGAGGTCTATCTAACCTCCACCCCTACCTTATACTACCATCCATATGCCTATCAAATAGCCGCTTAAATGCCCCTAATGAGGCCGACTCCACTACCCTCTCCGGCAATGCATTCCACGCCCCAACCACTCTCTGAGTAAAGAACCTGCCTCTGACATCTCACCTGTATCTACCTCCACTCACATTAAAACTATGCCCCCTCGTAATAGCTACCTCCACCCTAGGAAAAAGTCTCTGGCTGTCCACTCTATCTCTACCTCTGATCATTTTGTACACCTCCATCAAGTCACCTCTCGTCTTTCGTCGTTCTGAAGAGAAAAGCCCTAACTCTTTCAACCTTTCCTCATAAGACCTTCCCTCCATCTCAGGTAACATCATGGTAAATTGCCTCTGCACCTTTTCCAACGCTTCCACATCTTTCCTGTAATGAGGCGACCAGAACTGGACACAATACTCCAGATGTGGCCGAACCAGGGTTTTGCATAGCTGGAGCATAACTTCACGGCTCTTGAATTCAACCCCTCTATTAATGAAAGCTAACACACCATACACCTTCTTAACAACTCTATCCACCTGGGTTGCAGCTTTCAGGGAACTGTGAACATGAACCCCAAGATCCTTCTGTTCCTCCAAATTGCCAAAAATCTTCCGTCAACCTTGTATTTTAATTTCCAGTATGTCCTTTCAAAATGAATCACCTCACACTTTTCAGGGTTAAACTCCATCTGCCACTTCTCAGCCCAGCTCTGCATTCTATCAATGTCCCTTCGTAACCTAGAACAGCCCTCCACACTATCCACAACTTGACCTACCTTCGTATCGTCTGCGAACTTACTAATCCACCCTTCCACTCCTTCATCCAAATCATTTACAAAAATCACAAATAGAAGAAGTCCCAGAACAGATGCTTGTGGTACACCACTCGTAACTGAGCACCATGTTGAATATTTTCCGTCCACTACAACCCTTTGTTTTCTGAGGGTCAGCCAATTCTGAATCCAATCTGCCACATTTCCCCCTATCCCATACCTCCTTACTTTCTGCATGAACCTACCATGGGGAATCTTATCAAATGCCTTACTTAAATCCATGTATACCACATCCACTGCTCTACCTTCATCCATGTGTTTGGTCACCTGTTCAAAGAATTCAATAAGGTTTGTGAGGCATGATCTACCCCTCACAAATCCATGCTGACTATCACGAATCAAACTGTGCCAATCCAAGTGATCATAAATCCTATCTCTCAGAGCCCCTTCCAATAATTTTCCCACCATTGAAGTAAGACTAACTGGCCTGTAATGTGAGCAGTTTTGGTTTCTTTATTTAAGGAAATACATCATTTCATTGGGGGCAGTTCAGAGAAGGTACACAAGGGAGATTCCTGATTGTCATCTGAGCAAAGGCTAAAGTGGGTAGGACTCTACTCACTGGAGTTTAGCAGTGTGAAAGACAAACTCACGTGAAATGTGCAGGATTCTTAACGGGGATGGCCGGGTAAATGCTGAGAGTATGTTTCCCCTGATGAGGGAGTCAATGACCAAAGTCTCAGAATAAAGAGCTCCAATTTAAGACTGTGATGAGGAAGAATTTCTTCTTTCAAAGGATTTTGAATATTTGGAACTCCTTGCCAGAGAGAGCTGTGGAGGCCAGAATCCTTGTGTGTATTTAAGGCTGAGGTAGAGAGATTCTTGATCAGTCGGGGAATCAAAGTTTGCAGAGAAAGGGCAGGAAAATGAATGTGAGTTATGTTAGAACAGCCATGATCCTGTTGAATTTCAGAGCAGGTTCAAGTGCCCGAATGGCTTACTCCTCATCCTATCTCTTATGGTCTTTGTCTCAGCTGGTACAGGAAGTGAACCTTCATTGTTGGCATCACTCTGCATCTCAAACCAGCTACCCAACTAACTGAGCTACCCAAACACAAGATCGATCCAACAGCAATGATATGAAGATGCAAAGTGGAAAGATCATTCACAGATGTTGATACATAGGAATACGGCAAAGTGGAGCCAAGGGATTCTAATTGAGAAACAGAAAAGAAGAGATTGTACGGAATGCTGAGGAGGGCAAAAATGGAGGGAGAGAGTGAGATCAGAGAGAAAGAATAATCAGGTAGAAGCAACGGGATACAGGCGAACAGATAGATAGAAACAAAAAGGGATGGTGGTGGAGAAGACAGAGTGAGCTGCTGAGAAGGGGATAGATCAGGATAGATGCTTCCAAGAAATGTTTGAGTTTGGGAGAGGTACAGACACCGGTCGAGATATATCAATGGGCACTGGGAGAAGGCTGATTTTGTCAATGAGGAATCCTGCCTTGAAGGTTGGTTAACTGTTACGTCCTGTGTGAAGGGGAGCATGGAAGATCACTCGGTTGTGCCATGCAGTGTTAGAAGTAGATATGTAATCAGATAAGATAGTCAAAGCAATACAATCAGGAAAAGAGAAGCGATGGAGTAGGCATAATCTCCCAGCCTCTTTCAAAGACCAAATGTGTCATTTTCTGAAGAATTTCAATGGGTTTAAACATAGACTGTTGCTGCTTTCCCCCATGCAAATGACGGTCTCAACAAACAGCAGCCATTCCTAATTATGAACAAAACACTGCTGCCATTTTAAAGTTGGTTTTATCTTCCGAGGTCTGATGAGGAGATGTGGGAGATGAACCCAGACCTCTTGGATCAAAGATAGGGACACTCCCATGGCACCACAAGAGCCCTCAGCAGCTTTCCTGTCATTGTTAGGTTTTTAAACATTGTTACGTCTCTGAAGAGTAACCCAGTGAGTGAGAATCAACTGGAGACTAATCTCTCCTCAGAGATGCAAGAGCAAGCTAAATGCCTGGAGTTGGACACAATGGACAGAAATATTACCATTTCAGCGATGTGAGGGGAAACATTATTCATTTTGGACAGTAGATCTGTCTGTTAAATATTTACCTCTAACACAGACCTCACCAGCCATGAGGCTCCATTCAGTCTCTCAGAGTTCAACAAATGCTGCATTGTCCCATGGTAAAGGCTGGAAAGAATCCAGTATCTCATTGTGTGCTCATGTGTTCAGTACACGGGTTGCACTCAGCTGAATGTTCACATATCAGTCTCCCACACTACAGACAGTGCATTATATAGAGAATGCACAGGGTGGACACTGCTAACTGTCCACATCTCAGCTGTTCCACGCTGTACATATTTTATCACTGTAGGCAGAACACACCTTGCATACTGCAGCATGTCTGTATATCAGTTATCACACACTGTAGAAAATGCATTACTGTGCATATTGTATTACTGTAGATTTTGTATTACTGTAGACAACACACATTGCACTCTGCTGAGTAGCCAAATATCAGCTGCCCTACACAGTAGCCTTTGTATTGCTGTCGACTTTTTAGCATCTGTATGCTGCTGCAAGTCCAAATATCAGTCATTGCACACTGTTGAAATTATTTTCGTCTGGATTGTGTCTCATTGTGTGTGTTTGTGTTTGTGTGTGTGTGCGCATGTGTACTTGTTTGTGTGACAGAGTGTTATCATATGAGGAAGTTCCATTCTCCATGCAGCTCGTGGTTCAGCAGAAAATCAGCTGAGGATAAGACATGCCCTATTCTTAGTTCTTGGATTCCTGGTGAAGGTGTAACCAGGAACTGCTGATGAAGAAGTGAAACAACATCTTTTCTTTAAAGGTGAGTCCATCTCTCCTCAAACAGCCATCACAAATATTCAGAAGGGCAGACTGAAGTCACTCATCCCCCTGAAGTCCAAGTTCCAATACGTTGGCTTTAGCAGACAAGAGCCTAAAATGAATCAGTGAACATGTACAGTAATCGCTTGTGGGGTAAAAGCCAACATTTACCGCCAATCCCTTTTTGCCCAGAGGGCATTTAGGAGATAACTATATTACTTTGAATCTGGAGTCACATGTAAATTAAACCAGGTAAGAACGGCAGGTTTCCTTCCCTAAAGGAAATGAATGAAGTAGATATTCCCTCATTTCACCCCGCTCCCCCTCATATAGAAACATTGAAAGTAGCTGCAGGAGTAAGCCATTCGGCCCTTCGAGTCTGCACCACCATTCAATACGATCATGGCTGATTATGCTATCTCGGTATCCCATTCCGCTTTCTCTGCAAATCCCTTGATCCCTTCAGCCGCAGGGGTCATGTTCTTGAATCTTTCTAACCATATGGCCTCAACAGCTATCTGTGGGAGAGAATTCCACAGGTTCACAACTCTCGGAGTGAAGAAATTTTTCTTCACCTTAGTCCTGAATGGCTTACTCCTTATTCTTAGACTTGACCCTTGGTTTTGGACTTGCCCAACATTGGGAACATTCTTCCGGCACCCAACATGTCCAGTACCATCAGGATTTTATATTTTGTTTTGAGATACCCCTTCATCTTCAAAACTGCAGTCAGTACAAGCTCAGTCAATTCAGTCTTTCCTCATATGCTATTCCTGCCATCCTGGATCAATCTGTTGAACTTTCGCTGAACTCCCTCAATAGTAAGAATGTCCTTCCTCAGACTAGGAGACTACAACTGCACACAATACTCAAGGTGTGCCCTTACCATGGCCTGTATAACTGTAATAAGACATCCTTACTCCCATATTCAAATCCCCTCGCTATGAAGGTTGACATGCCATGAGCTTTCCTCACCGCCTGTTCCATCTGCATGCACCATGACACCCAGGTCTTGATGCACCTCACCTTTTCCTAAACTCCCACCATTCAGAACCACTTTGCAGAATACCTACGCTCGGTTCGCACTAAACAACTGCACCTCGCAGTCGCGAACCATTTCAACTCCCCGTCCCATTCCTCAGATGACATGTCCATCCTGGGCCTCCTGCAGTGCCACAACGATGCTACCCGAAGGTTGCAGGAACAGCAACTCATATTCTGCTTGGGAACCCTGCAGCCCAATAGTATCAATGTGGACTTCATAAGCTTCAAAACCTCCCCTCTCCCTACCGCATCCCAAAACCAGCCCAGCTCATCCCCGCCTCCCTAACCTATCCTTCCTCCCACCTATCCCCTCCTCCCACCTCAAGCCCCACCCCCATCTCCTACCTAGTAACCTCATTCCGCCCCCTTGACCTGTCCGTCCTCCCTGGACTGACCTATCTCCTCCCTACCTCCCCACCTACACTCACCTTTACTGGCTCCATCCCCGCCTCTTTGATCTGACTGTCTCCTCTCCACCTATCTTCTCTTCTATCCATCTTCTATCAACCTCCCCCTCTCTCCCTATTTATTTCAGAACCCCCTTCCCCTCCCCCATTTCTGAAGCAGGGTCTAGGCCCAAAACGTCAGCCTTCCTGCTCCTCTGATGCTGCTTGGCCTGCTGTGTTCATCCAGCTCTACACCTTGTTATCTAAGATTCTCCAGCATCTGCAGTTCCTACTATCTCTGTAATAATGTCACTTCCTGTTTTTGTGACCAAATTGGATGACCTCGCACTTATCCACATTATATTGCATTTGCCAAATATTTGTCCTCTCAGGCCGTCTGTCCAAGCCACCCTTTAGCATCCTCCTCACAGCACAAGAACAAAAACAATAGTTGCTGGAAATGCTCAGCAGGTCTGACAGCACTTGAGAAGAAAAACAAAAGTTCTGAGGAAGGGTCACCTGACCCAAAATGTTAACTCTGATTTTTTCTTCTCAGGTGCTGCCAGACCTGCTGAACATTTCCAGTAACTTCTGTTTTTGTTCCTGATTTACAGCATCCACAGTTCTTTCAGTTTTCATTCGCTCCTCACAACACACACTGCCACCCTACTTAGTATTATCTGCAAATTTGGAGATATTGCATTCAATTCCTTCATCAATATTATTAATGTACATTGTGAACAGCTGGGGTCCCAGCACTTAATCCTACGGCACTCTATTTATGACTGCCTGAAGAGGTCTCGTTTATTCCAATTCTCTTTCACTGTCTGCCAAGCAGTTCGCTATCCATGTCAATACATTATTTCCGATAACATGAACTTTAACTTTGCACTTGCGTGGAACATTGTCAAAAGCCATTTCAAAATCCAGATACACAACATCTACTGATTCACCTTTGTCCACTCTGCTGGTCACATCATCAAATAAATTCCAGAAGATTTGTCAAGCATGATTTCCCTTTAGAGAATCCATGCTGATTAGACTGATTCTGTCACCGCTTTCCAAATGCTCAGTTATTACATCCTTAATAATTGATTGCAGCATTTTCCCCACCCGATGTCAGGCTAACTGGTATATAATTCCTCATTTTCTCTCCTTCCTTTTTAAAAGAGTGGGGTGACGTTAGCTACCCTATTCCAGAGTCTACAGAATGCTGGAAAATGATCCCCAATGCATCCTCTATTTCTAGGGCCACTTCCTTAAGTGCTTTAGGATGCAGAGCATCAGGCTCTGGGGATTTATCAGGTTTTAATCTCATCAATTTCCCGATACCACTTCCTGACTAATGAAGATTTCCTTCAGTTTCTCCTTCATGCTTGACCATCTGTCTCCTAGCATTTCCAGAAGGCTATTTGTACCCTCCTTAGTGAAGACAGATCCAAAGTATTTGTTCAACCGGTCTGTCATCTCTTTGTTGTCTATTTGTCTTTCCAATTTTTATTTTATCTTCACATATCTATTGAAGATTTTGCAGTCAGTTTTTTTTTATGTTTTCTACAAGCTTACTTTCATATTCTATTTTCCCTTTCTGAATTAAACCCTTTGTTCTCCTCTGCTGAATTTGAAATTTCTCCCAGTCCATGGGGTTCCTTCTTTTTCTGGCCAGTATATATGCGTCCTCTTTGGTTTTAACACTATCCCTGATATCCCTTTTTAGTCGTCATTGTTTCTGATTCCCTGTTTTACTCTTACGGCAAACAGGGATGTACAATTGTTGAAGTTCATCCATGTGATCTTTAAATATCTGCCATTGTCTATCCACCGTCAACCACTTAAGTATCCTTGGCCAGTTTATCCTAGCCAATGAATGCAACCTACGATCAAAGTTAGCTTTCTTTAAGTTCAGGACCCTAGTTTCAGATTTAATTGTGTCACTCTTCACCTTAACAAAGAATTCTACCATTTATGTTCTCTTTTCCCCAAAGGATCATGCACCACAATGTCGCTAATTAATCCTATGTTGTTACACAATCTCCAGTCTAGGATGGCTTGCTCTCCAGTTGGTTCCTGGACATACTGGTCAAAGAAACCATCCCTCATACATTCAAGGACCTATTAGGGTAAGGGCTTCGCAAGTGCTTGGTTTAGGTTTAGGGCTTGGCTCAGGGTTGGGGTTAGAATTAGGTCTTGGGTTAGGATTAGTGTTAGGATTATGGTTAGGTTTAGAGATAAACTGAGGCTAATTTTAGGGATAGTGGTAGAGTTAGGGCTAGGGCTAGGGTTAGGTCAATGGTTAAGAATAGTTTTAGATCTAAGTTTAGGAGAAGAATTAAGGTTAGCGTTCAAGCTAGGGCAATGTCTACGTCCAGGCCTAGGTCTAAGGCTAGGGCTAGGGTAAAGGTTAGGGTTATGTTTAGCTTTCGGGCTAGGTTTATGGTAAGGCTTAGGGTTAGACTAAGAGTTACAGTTAGGTCTAGGATTATGGTTTGAATTAGGGTTAGGGTAGGGTCAGGATGACGTCTTGAGTTAGGGTTAGGGTTAGGGTTGAGATTAGGGTTAGAGTTTGAATTAGAGTTCAGATCAGACTTAGGGTTAGGGTTAAGGTTAGGTTTAGGGATGGGTCAGAGTTAGTTTTAGGGTTGAGGTTAGGATTTTGCCAGGGTTAGCAACCATATTTGGGTTATGGCAAGTGTTAGAGTTATGGTTAGAGTTAGGGTTAGGGGTTGGTCAGTTTTAGACTTAGCTTTAGGGTAGGGTGAGGTTTAGCATGGAGTTAGGGCTCGAGTTAGCACTAGGTTTAAAGTCAGTGTCAGGTTTAGGCTTTGTGTTTGGGTTATGGTTACGGCTAGGGCAACGGGATTGGTTAGGTTTCCTCTTACTTTCAGGGTTACAATTAGTGTGAGGGTTAGGGTTTAAGGTTGGGTTTTGTGGTAGGGTTTGTGTCAGGGTTAGACTAAGCATGCGATGGTGGTAGGGTAAGTATTCAGGTAGGGTTAGGTCTATGTTTAAGTTTAGGCATTAAACCTGAAAACACAGAGCCTCCTGTAACTAAACCCTAAAACACAGAGAATCCTGTAAATAAACCCTGAAACACAGAACATAAACCCTAAAGCACAGAGCCCACTGTACATAAACCTTAAAGCATAGACACCTGTACATAAACGCTAAAGCACAGAGTCCCCTGTACATTAACCCTATAACACAGAGCCTCCATGAAATAAGCACTACAACACAGAGCCCACTGTACATAAACCCTAAAACATAGTGCTCTCTGTAAATAAACCGTAAAACACAGAGCTCTCTCTAAATAAACCCTAAAACACAGATCTCTCTGTCAAGAAACCCTAAAATACAGAGCTATCTGAAAAGAAACCCTAAAGCACAGAGCCCCCTGTCCTTAAACCCTAAAGCACAGACATCCCTGTACATGAACCCTAAAACAAAGAGCCCACTGTAAACAAACCATAAAATGGAGAACTCTTTCAATAACCCAAAAACACACAGACCCCTGTACACAAACCATTAAAACACAGAGCCCCCTGCACATAAACCCTAACACAGAGCTCGCTGTAAATAAACCGTAACAAAAAGCCTCCTGTAAACAAACCATAAAACAGAGAACACTTTCAATAACCTGCAAAACACGGAGCTCACTTTAAGTAAATCCAAAAACAAAGAGCCCCCTGTAAATAACCCCTGAAAAACAGAGCCTTCTGTAAATAAGCCGTAAAACACAGAGCCTCCGGTAAATAAACCTGAAAACACAGATCCACCGGGAAATAAACTCTGAAACACAAAGTGTCCTGTAAATAAACCCCGCAACACAGAGCCTCCTGTAAATAAAACCTGAAACACAGATCCTACTGTGAATAAACACTAAAGCACAGAGCCCCCTGTACATAAACCCTAAAGCACAGAGCCCCACGTAAATAAATCTGAAAACAGAGGGCCCCCTGCAAATACACCCAGAAACACAGAGCCTACTGTAAATAAACACTCAAATACAGAGCCACGTGTAAATAAACACTCAAACACAGAGCCCTTTGTAAATAAAACCCAGAGCACAGAATCTCTGGAAATATACCCTCAAACACAGAGCCCCCTGTAAATAAGCCCTAAAACACAGAGCCTCCTGTAATTACACCATAGAACTGAGACCCCTGTATATAAACAGTAAAACACAGAGCCTCATGCAAATAAAATACAGAACACAGAGACTCTATAAATAAACCCTAAAACACGAAGCACTCTGTAAATAAACCCTACTACACCAAGCGACTATTATATGAACTCTAAAACCCACAGGACCCTGGATATAAACCCTAAAACACAGAGCCGCCAGTGTATAAACCCTGAAACACTGAGCTCCCTGTAAATAAACCCTAAAACACAGAGCTCCCTTAAATAAGCCATAAAACACACAGCACCCTGTAAATAAACCCTAAAACACAGATCCCGCTGTATATGAACCCTAAAACACAGAGCATCCTGTAAATAAACCCTAAAACAAAGAGCTCCCTGCAAATAAACCATAAAATACAGAGCTTCCTGTAAATAAATTCAAAAACATAGAGCCTCCTGTAATTAAACCATAAAACAGAGACCCCTGTATATAAACACTAAAACACCGAGCCTCATGCAAATAAACCCCAGAAAACAGAGCCTCTATAAATAAACCCTAGAACACACAGCTCCCTATAAATAAACCCTAAAACACACAGCTCCCTGTAAATAAACCCTAAAACACAGAGTTCCTTGTAAATAGACCCTAAAACACAGAGGTCCCTGTAAATAAGCCCTAAAACACAGAGACTCCTGTAACTAAACCCTGAAGCATAGAGCCCCCTTAAAATTAACACTAAAACACAGAGCCTCCTGCAAATAAACCCCAGAACACAGGGCCTCTCTAAATAAACACTCAAACACAAATATCCTGTAAATAAACCCTCAAACACAGAGCCTCCTGCAAATAAATCCCAGAACACAGGGCCTCTCTTAATAAACACTCAAACACAAATATCCTCAAACACAGAGCCCCCTGTAAATAAGCACTAAAACACAGAGCCGCCTGCATATAAACCCTAAAACAGAGCCTCCTGTAAATAAACCCTGAAACAAAGAGCTCCCTGTAAATAAATCCCAAAACAAAGAGCTCCCTGTAAATAAACCCTAAAACACTGAGCCTCCTGTAATTAAACCGTAAAACAGAGCCCCTGTATATAAACCCTAAAACACAGAGCCCTCTGTAAATAAACCCTACAACACCAAGGCACCAGTGTATAAACTCTAAAACCCACAGCACCCTGGATATAAACCCTAAAACACAGAGCCGCCAGTGTATAAACCCTGAAACACAGAGCTCCCTGTAAATAAACCCTAAAACACAGAGCTCCCTGTAAATAAACCCTAAAACACAGGTCTTCCTGTAAATAATCCCTAAAACACAGAGTGCCCTATAAATAAGCCATAAAACACAGATCTCCCTGTAATTAAACGCTAAAACACAGAGCACCCTGTATATATAAACTCCAACATAGAGCCTCCTGTAAATAAACCCTAAAACAAAGAGCTCCCTGTAAATAAATCATAAAACACAGATCTCCCTTTAAATAAGCCGTAAAACACAGATCTCCCTGTAAATAACCCCTAAAACACCGAGCACCCTGTATATAAACACTCAAACACAGAGCCTCCTGCAAATAAACCGTAAAACAAAGAGCTCCCTGTAAATAAACCATAAAACACAGAGCTCCCTGTAAATAAGTTATCTACGTTTGTCACCAACTTGTGAACTTTGCAATAGAAATCGTGTTTCATAAGCTGTTTGCCTCCACTTATTTTCGGGTGTAGCAGCTATAGTTAAGCATTAGAGCAAGTTCAGATGGCGACTGGGTTATTGTTTTTTTTAAACACAGTGGCCCCTCGTTCAGGCAAATGATGTAGAGGTTTGCCAGAAAGGACCGCATGAGCGCCCCTATTCATAGAGTTCATAGAGTCATACAGCATGGAAACAGATCCTTCACTCCAATTCGTCCATGCTGATCAGGTTTCCCAAACTAAACTAGTCTCATTTGCCTGCATTTGGCCCAAATCCCTCTAAACCTTTCCATTGTACCTGTTAATCCAGAAACCCAAGTAATGTTCTGGGGATTCGGGTTCAAATCCTCTCATTGTAGATGCTGGAATTTGAATTCAATTTAGAAAAATTACGGCATTAACAGTCTAATGGTGACCATAAAACCATTATCAATTGTCAGGAACAAAACCATTCGGTTCAGAAATGTCCTTTAGTTCACTGCATCCAGACCTGGTCTGGCCTACATGTGAATCCAGACCCACAGCAATGTGGTTGACTCTTTTTAGGGATAGGTGATAAATGTTGGCACAGCCAGTGATGCCGACATCCTGTGAATAAATTTTTTAAAACACCTCAGGGCCATGCCATTAACCGTATAAGTTCTGCCCTGATTTGCCTTCCCAAAATGCAGCACCTCTCATTTATCGAAATTAAACTCCATCTTCCACTCCTCAGCCCATCGACCCATCTGATCAAGGTCCCCTTGTACTAGAATCATAGAGTAATACAGCATGGAAACAGGCTCTTTGGCCCAAACTGACCATGGTGCCCACTCAGCTAGTTCCAATTGCGTGTGTTTGGTCTAAATCCCTCTAAACCCTTCCCATCCATGTACCTATCCAAATGTTTTTTAAGTGTTGCTGTTGTACCTGCCTCAACCACTTTCCCTGGCAGTCCTTTCCATATACATACCACTCTCTGCAAGAAGAAGTTGCCCCTCAGGCCCTTCTTAAATCTTGCCCCTCTCACCTTAAACCTATGCCCTCCAGTTTTCAATTCCCCATCCTGAGAAAAAGACTATGCATTCATCCTATCTATGCCCCTCATGATTTTATACACCTCAATAAAGTCACCCCTCATTCTCCTATGTTCCAAGGAATAAAGTCCTATCCTAGCCAACTTCTACCTATAACTCAGGCCTACTATTCCTGGCAATATCCTTGTAAATCTTCTTTGCACACTTTCCAATTTAACTATGTATTTCCTGTAAAAGGCTGGCCAAAACTGAACACAATACTCCAAGTGCAGCCTCGCCAATGACTTATACAACTGTAACAAAACGTCCCAGCTCCTATACTCGATGCCTCGACCGATGAAGGACAGCATGCTAAATGCCTTCTTCACAACCCCGTCTACTTGTGATGCCACTTCCAACAAATTAGGTACTTATACACCTAGCTCCCTCTGTTCCACAACACTCCTCAGGACCTTACCATTCACTGTATAAGTCCTCCCCTTGTTTTGATTTTCCAAAGTGCAACACCTCACACTTGTCTGTATTGAATTGCATTTGCCAGTCCTCTGCCCACTTCCCCATCTAATCAAGATCCCTTTGATATTTTTGGTATCCTTCCTCACTATCAACGATACCTCCTAATTTTGTAGCATCTGCAAACTCACTAATCATGCCTTGTATGTTCACATCCAGATCATTTATGTTAATAACAAATTACAAAGGTCCCAGCACTGATCCCTGTGGCACACCACTAATCACAGGCCTCCAGTCCGAGAAACAAAACTTCAGCCATCACCCTCTGCTTCCATTGAGCCAATTTTGAATCCAATTGCCTAGCTCTTTCTGGGTTCCATGCAACCAAAGTTTCATGACTAGCCTGCCGTATGGGACCTTGTCAAAGGCCTTACTAAAATCCATGTAGACAACATCGTACCCTTATCTACCCTCTTGGTTACCGCTTTGAAAAACTCTGAAAGAGTTGTCTGACATGACTTCCCACACACAAATCCATGCTGACTGTCTCTAATCAGACTTTGACTGTCCAAATGTTGATTGATCCTGTCCCTCAGTTTCCTCTCCAATAATTGTCTGTAGCTCCCTGTCTTGTCTTTGCTACCTTTCTGAAACAATGGACCAACATTAGCCACCCTCCAGTCGTCCGGAACTTCACCAGTGGCTAAAGATGAAGCAACTCGAGATAACCTTCTTCATCGTCCACTAGACCACACAATTTGTTGTCATCTGAAAACTTATTAACCATACCTCCTATATTTACATACAAATCATTTTATACATGAGGAAAAGCAGTGAACCCAACACCAATCCTTGCGGCACACCACTCTCCAATCAGTCATATAGCATGGAAACAGACCCTTCAGCACAACTCCTCCGTGCTGACACGGTTTCCTAAACTCAACTAGCCCCTTTTCCCTGCATTTGGCCCATATTCCTTTCCGTAAACCTGTTCAAATATCTTAAATGTTGTAATTATACCCGCCTCTACCTCTTCCTCTAGCAGCTCGTTCCATATACGCATCACCCTCTGTGTGAAAAAGCTGCCCCTTTTAAATCTTTCCCCTCTCACCTTCAAACAACTTCCTCTACTTTTGGACTCCACTATCCTCGGGGTAAAGAATTTGGTTATTCACTTTATCTATGCCCCTCATGATTTTATAAACCTCTGTAAGGTCACCCCTCAACCTCCTACGGTCCAGCCGAAAGAAAAGCCCCAGCCTTTTCAGCTTCTCCTTATAGCTCAAACCCTTCAGTCTTGATAACATACTGTAAATTGTTTCTGCACTCTTTCCAGTTTAATATTATAGCAGGGCAACCAGAATTGTACACAGTACTCCAAACATGGCCTTTCCAATGTTTTGTACATAACATGACATCCCAACTCCTGTCCTCCTTGCTGTGTTCCCAATCTTTAGCCATTCGGATAATAATCTGCCTTTCTGTGGATAACCTCACATCAATCCACATTATAATGAATCTGCTGTGCATTTACCTACTCACTCAAATTGTCCCAATCGCACTGAAGCATCTCTGCATCCTCCTTCACAGCTCCCCCTTCCTCTGAGCCCTGCATTGAGATGGAAAACAAAACAAAAACATGTTAGCACAGTATTTATTAAGCAATGGGAAGTTCAATTCACGGATGGTGTTCATTAAGATGGGTTTAATCTATCACTGCGTTACTGTAAACATAATTTCTTTGTGGTCTTTGCTTTTGTACACAATAACGTTACATTTGGTGATGAATAAAAATCCAGTAAATAATAAATTGGTAGATTTTTTAAAAAATCGATGTATGCGGGTTGAACTCCGTTGATCTGATGTGAAACATTTATCAGTGAATGAAGAGGCAACAAGGTGTAGAGCTGGGTGAACACAGCAGGCCAGGCAGCATCAGAGGAGCGGGATAGCTGACGTTTCGGGTCTGGATCCTTGTTTAGAAATGGGGGAGGGGAAGGGGGCTCTGAAATAAATAGAGAGAGGGAGAGGCAATGATAGAGGATGGATAGAGGAGCAGATAGGTGGAGAGAAGGCGGACAGGTCAAGGAGGCAGGGATGAAGCCAGTACAAGTGAGTGTAGGTAAGGAGTTGGGATTGGAGGAGGGAAGGGCGGGTAGGTGGGAGGGCAGATGGACAAGTCGAGGAGGCGGGGATGAGATGGACTGGTCTTGGGATGAGGTCAGGGGTGGGGAGATTTTGAAACTTGTAAAGTCCACATTGAGACCATTGGCCTGCAGGGTTCCGAAGCGAAATATGAGGTCCTGTTCCTGCAGCCTTTGGGTGGCATCATTGTGGCACTGGAGGAGGCCCAGGATGGACATGTCGTAACATCTGTTTAATGTGGAAGGTTTTCTTGGGGCCTGGGATCGAGGTGAGGGGGGAGGTGTAGCACCTCCTGTGGTTGCAGGGAAAATTGCCATTGGTGGTGGGGCTAGTGGGAAGTGTGGAGCGGGCGAGGGAGTCACTGAGTGATCGGTCCATCCGGAAGGCAGATAAGGGTGGGGAGGGAAAAATGTCCTTGGTATTGGGGTCAGATTGCAGGTGGAGGAAGTGGTGGAGAATGATGCGTTGAATCCGGAGGTTGATAGGATGATACGTGAGGACGAGGGGGTTTCTGTCTTTGTTATTGCTGGGAGGGGGTGTGAGGGCTGAGGTGCAGAGAACACGAGAGATGCAGTCGAGGGCGTTTTCAACCACTGTGGAGGGGAAATTGGGGTCCTTGCAAAACAAGGACATCGGGATGTCTGGGAGTGGAATGCCTCATCTTGGGAGCAAATGTGGCGGAGGCGAAGGAATTGGGAATAGGGGATGGCATCTTTGCAGGAAAGTGGGTGAGAGGAGGTGTATCCTAGGTAGCAGTAGGAGCCGGTGGGCTTGAAGTAGTTATCAGTTTCCAGGTGATTACCAGAGATGGAGACAGAGAAGTCCAGGAAGGAGAGAGAGGTATCAGAGATGGTCCAGGTGAACTATATATGCATCACCCTCTGTGTGAAGGGTTGGTGGAAGATGTTAGTAAAGTGGATGAACTGTTCGAGCTCCTCGTGGGAGCATGAGGCAGTGCTGATACAGTCATTGATATAACGGAGGAAGAGGTGGGGGATGTGGCCAGCGTAGCTGCGGAAGAGGGACTGTTCCACTTATCCTACAAAGAGGCAAGCATAGCTCTTCTCCCGCAGGCCTGACCAGTCCCCCTCCACTGACATCCTTATCCACCTAACCGAACTCGTCCTTACACTTAACAACTTCTTCAATTCCTCCCACTTCCTACAGACAAAAGGGGTGGCCATGAGTACCCGCAAGGGCCCAAGCTATGCCTGCCTCTTTCAGGAAAGTCAGAGGCGAAATTAATTGAATTCTTTAAGTATTTACCCTCCCAGAGAGAGAGAGGTCGACTTTACATTTGGACTCCACGCGATGCATGTGAAGGCGTTTAACCTGCTGATTTTCTGTAAGTGGTTGTTACATATTTATATATAAATGAAACATGGTGTGTATTTATCTCCTGGATTAATCATATACAAATGAGATGCCAGGGCCATGCTGTTAGGAGGAGCTGAAATAATTCAAACTGATTTGCACGTTCGAGCCTGCAATTAAAATTTCTGGAAGTGAGGAGGGTGGGGTGAGGGAGAGAAGGAGAGATGGGGGTAGGATGAAGTGAGAGAAAGGGATGATGACAGGATTGAGAGTGAGAGAGAGAGAGAGATGGTGACAGGACTGAGAGAGGGAGAGATGGAGTCACATTCAATATTTAGGCCCCGACAGCTTTCTGTGGCAGAGAATCCCACAGACTCCCCATTCTCTGGGTGAAGACATTTTTCCTCGTCTCAGTTCTACCCTGTCCCCATTAGACTGTCACCCCCTAGCTCTGGACCGCCCCATCATGACTGGGAACATCCTTTATTTTTGTTGGGTATAGTCTGAATGGATCGAAAGGCCTCTCCAGTACTATGAGAGTCTATCGTATTAAAGTGAGCATTCCTGATCAAGTCCTGTCATCCAGATGTCAATCTTGCTTTCATCAGTCAGACCACTGAGTATAAGAGTTGGGACCTCATGTTGCCATTGTAGAGCACATTGGTGCAGCCACTTTTAGATTACTGTGTATAATTCTGGTAGCCCTGATATAGGAAGGATATTATTAAATTAGAGAGGGTGCTAAAGGGATTTGTAAAGCCAAGTGAAGGCAAGTGGAACTAGTTTATTATGGGAGACCTGGGTGGCATGAATGAGTTGGCCCAAGGGATCTGTTTCCATGCTGTATGACTCTAACTTTATTGAGAGATGATCCAAGCTATCAATCTTAAAAGATTAAACAGATATCTCCATTCATTGAAGCTCCATCCCCAGGACCCTTCCTTATCATATATCGGTTAAGCTCTCCCACTTCCTCTTCTATTCCACATTGCAAAGTATTCCCCAGCTCCATTCTGACATTCCGGACTCAGCTTTCCATTTGGATGTCAGTCTATGGAGCCCCTCACGGGCTACGGTGATTCTAAAGCAAACATAAAAACTTGGCGCAAAAATAAAACAACGTACGCCTTTGACAAACAAAAATCCTGCCCCAAAACCTGTAGCTGCAGTATTTCAAACAGCAGATTCCTCTTTATAAGCAAATGATACATGATCATGGGGGCGTGTGCATCGTTCATAGATGTAATGGCAAATTCTCCCTTTTCTTAAACAAGAACCACTTCATATTTGGACATCCACGTACGTTGAAAATGTTACATTAAACGATTGCACGCAAGGGGTGATCGAGGTTTAGATCTCTTTTTTACAAACCGCAGTCTTAGTTTTCAATCTGACAGAATTTTTTTGCTTGAGGTAATAAGGGGATAGGGGCCAAAGGCAAGTCAATGGAGTGAGGCCACAGATCAGCCATTGAATGGTGGAACAGGCTCAATGGGTGGCATAGTGGCTCAGTGGTTAGCACAGCTGCTGCACAGCACTAGGTACCCGGGTTCGATTTCAGCCTTAGGTGACTGTCCGTGTGAAGTTTGCACATTCTCCCGGTGTCTGTGTTGATTTTCTCCAGGTGCTCCTGTTTCCTGGCATGGTCCGAAGACGTGCAAGTTAGAATCATGCTCCCCTTGCCCGCCCAACCTTTGAGAGAAGCCATTCCTCCTCCTCTCTGTTTTCAATCTGCCCCAGCCCCTTATCCTGACATGATGACTTCTCGTTCTCGATTGTCCCACATGAAGAAACAACTTCGCTCCATCTCCTTTGTCAAACACCACCCCCCAACCCCTTCAGCATCTTATATCCCCCAGTTAGATCTCTAATTCTTCTAAACTCCAGACAGTATCAGCCAAAACTGCTCAATCTCTTCCTAAGATAAATCTTTGTTATTAATCAGTCTGTTGTGGACCAGACCAGACCCCCTCGAAATATTTTCAGAAGGTAGCCTAGACCTTAACTTTACTAATTTTTAAAGGCAAACATGAAATGCTGGTTTCAGATGCAAATGCAATTGGCCAAACAACTCGATGTAAAGCAAAACACAATTTATTTAAACACTGTAGTCAAAATACAACAAAAGAGAGAGGAATTAAGAATAACAACTGTATTGGAAATGTAACAGAATAACTGATACACTAAATATTGCTAATTAACGGTTTCATAGAACATAGAACAGTACAGCACGGTACAGGCCCATCAGGCCATGATGTTGTGCTGACCTATTGTCCTGCTAAGATCAAAGATAGATCAAAGATTTCAAAATAGTAACATTCATTAACACACCCCTTGGCAAAAAAAAGAAAATTCAGACACGGATTCTCATGTGCAGTACTCCAATGCAGGAGGATAAAACATCAACAGAACATTCAGAGAGAGTAGCAGCCAGGAGACATTCACTGAAGCTTCCAAGTCTGTTGCGACCCCAATAGCTTCAGATACTCCTGAAAAAAAAACAGAAATTCTGATCTGTGAGGGGTGGCCACATCCATTCAGGCCATAAAAAATAAAACCCAAGGCCCCTCAAGCTGTTTAGTTAAGTGGTCTCAACCAAACCGGCTCAACACCTCTCATTCAATCTCTCTCTTAAAAGAAACAGGACAAAATAATCTCTTAAAGCTACAGCATCATCACAAATCTCTTTGTCTCCAATGATGTTGGGGTGGGGGAGGGGCAAGGCTATTTGATTTGTAATTACACCCTGCTCCAGATCAGTGACTATTCCTGCCTCAGAAGGGGAGGGGTAGGGCTAGCCTGGATGGCTGCTTTGTGATGCATTGAAACGGCAACAGCATGGGTTCAAATCCTACGTCGGATGAGGTAACCGTGAAGGACTCTCCTTCTCAACCTCTCCCTTGCCTGAGGCATGGTGAGCCTCAGGTCAGTTCACCATTCAGTCGTCTCTCTCTAATGGAAGAGCAGCCCAGTGATCTGGTAAGATTGTGGTGAATTTACCATGATCTGTAATTGATGCACTAATGATGTGTTTCTTTTTAAACATTCAAAATCAGCAGAAAGCTGTACTTTGTACCAGCCGTTACAGAGAACATTTATCTCTTTGACGTTGACCGTAACCCCCCATTCAGAATAGAATACTTCCTTAAGTAGATACAGGCCACTTCAGGAAGTTGGGAATCTTTGCCAATATTCACTTGGCAGTACCGTGCCTGGAAAATGAACTGATTCTGTTTGAAGTTTCTCATCAATCAGGGCAGGAAAGCAAGAATGGCAAATTTCAAAATCTTAGCGGGACTGTGGAGAGAGAGAGATAAACAAAGTTAACATTACAGGTTATAAATACAGAAAGTGCGAGAGAAACTCAGCAGGTATAACAGAGAGGAAAAGAGAGTCAACATATCGAATCCAGTGTCCCTTTATCAGGGTTGACCCTTAACTGCCCTTTGAAATGGCCAAGCAAGTCATTCAGTTATATCCATCGCTATGAAGTCGCCACAATTAAATGAAACTGAATTGAACCAACACCGGAAAAGACAACAGCAAAAACAGCCCTGAAGACCTTGCAAAGACCTCCTTATTAATATCTGAGGGCTAGTGTCAAAATTGTGAGGGTCGTTGTCAGACTCCTGGAATCATACCTTACTGTCAATGTCCCAGATACCACCATCACCATCCCTGGGTATGCCCTGTCCCACCAGCAGGACAGACCCAGCAGCGATCGCAGCACAGTGGTATACAGTCAGGAGGCAGTTACATTGGCAGACATCATCTTGAATCCGGACAACATGAAATCTCATGGCTTCAGGTTAAACATGGGCAACGAAACCTCCTGCTGATTACCACGTACCGCTTTCCCTTGGCTGATGAGTCAGTAACTCCTCCATGTTGAACAACACTTAGAGGAAGCACGGATTTCAATGCCCACCACCAAGTGTAGCTTGGTGGCAGCATCACTAGTCGAGCTGGTCGGATCCTAAAGGACATTGCTGCCAGATTGGGTCTGCGGCAGGTGTTGAGGGAACTAACAGGAGGGAAAAACATACCTGACCTCATCCTTACCAATCTGCCAGCTGCAGATACATCTATCCGTGACAGAATCGGTGAGAGCGACCACCGCACAGTCCTTTTGGAGATGGAGTTCCATTGAAGATAATTTCTGTTGATGGAATGTGGGTGTCACTGGCTAGGCCCAGCATTTATTGCCCCCATCCCTAGTTGCCCCTTGAGAAGGTGTACAGTCCACATGCTGTATGTAGACCCACAATACCCTGAGCGAGGGAATTCCAGGAATTTGACACAGCAACAGTGAAAGAATGGCCAATATGTTTGCAAGTCTTATCTCACGTGACTGCGGCCTTTCAGTTGTTTCAGCAGCGGGAGTCCGGGAGGAAGCGTGAGGGCAGCCTGGGAAGGTAAGCTTCTCGATTATAAAAGTCTCACCTCGCGTGACTGCGGCCTTTCAGTTGTTTCAGCGGCGGGAGTATGGGAGGAAGCGCGAGGCTTTCATTAGGAGGCTAGCTGTAAGAAGACAGAGGGTGGTGGTTGATGGGAAATGTTCATCCTGGAGTTCAGTTACTAGTGGTGTACCGCAAGAATCTGTTTTGGGGCCACTGCTGTTTGTCATTTTTATAAATGACCTGGATGAGGGCATAGAAGGATGGGTTAGTAAATTTGTGGATGACACAAAAGTCGGTGGAGTTGTGGATAGTGCGGAAGGATGTTGCAGGTTACAGAGGGACATAGATAAGCTGCAGAGCTGGGCTGAGAGGTGGCAAATGGAGTTTAATGCAGAAAAGTGTGAGGTGATTCACTTTGGAAGGAGTAACAGGAATACAGAGTACTGGGCTAATGGTAAGATTCTTGGTAGTGTGGATGAGCAGAGAGATCTCGTTGTCCATGTGCATAGATCCCTGAAAGTTGCCACCCAGGTTGATAGGGTTGTTAAGAAGGCGTACAGTATGTTAGGTTTTATTGGTAGAGGGATTGAATTTCGGAGCCATGAGGTCATGTTGCAGCTGTACAAAACTCTGGTGTGGCCGCACTTGGAGTATTGCGCACAGGTCTGGTCGCTGCATTATAGGAAGGATATGGAAGCATTGGAAAGGGTGCAGAGGAGATTTACCAGGATGTTGCCTGGTATGGAGGGAAGGTCTTATGAGGAAAGGCTGAGGGACTTGAGGCTGTTTTCGTTAGAGAGAAGAAGGTTAAGAGCTGACTTCATAGAGACATACAAGATGATCAGAGGATTAGATAGGGTGGACAGTGAGAGCCTTTTTCCTTGGATGGTGATTGCTAGCACGAGGGGACATAGCTTTAAATTGAGGGGTGATAGATATAGGACAGATGTCAGAGGTAGGTTCTTTACTCAGAGAGTAGTAAGGGCGTGGAATGCCCTGCCTGCAACAGTAGTAGACTCGCCAACTTAAAGGCCATTTAAATGGTCATTGGATAAACATATGGATGATAATGGAATAGTTTAGGTTAGATGGGCTTCAGATTGGTTTCACAGGTCGGTGTAACATCGAGGGCCGAAGGGCCTGTTCTGCGCTGTAATGTTCCAAGTCAAGATGGTGAGTGGATTGGAGCTGAATGTGCAGGGGCTGGTGTTTCCATGTATCTGCTATCATTGTTCTTCTAGATGGAAGTAATTGTGGGTTTGGGAGGTGCTGTCTGAGGATTTTTGGTGAATTTCTGCAGTGCATCATGTAGATGGTACACACTGCTGCTACTGACTGTCAGTGGTGGATTAAGTGGATGTTTGTGGGTTTGATACTAATCAAGTGGGGTCTACTATGTCCCTGGTTAGTGTCAAGCTTCTTACTGGAGCTGCACCCGTCCAGACAAGTGGGAAGTATTCCCTCACACTCCTAACTTGTGCCTTGTCAAAATTGGACAGGCTTTAGACAGTAGAAACACTGACTAACAGACCAATTGTATTTTTGTACATTGGGCAGAAACAGCCAATGTATTAACTGCAATGAAGAGTGAATCATTTCGATTGTGGTTATGCTCATTGGAATTAACTATTGTTATCCTTCTGCAGGCCAATACCCAGAAGTAGTCATAACTAATCCCAGTGAGGGTGTCATCAAAGAAGGGCAGTGGTTCACTCTGCAGTGTTAGGACAGGAACATATATATAAAGACTTCCTGGTATAAAAACAACAATTCTGAGGCTAAATCTGAAAAATTTATTAGAAGAGCTGACAGTAAAACTGGAGGCTCTTACCAGTGTCAAAGAGACAGCTTTTGGAGCCGCTTTTCATGAAGTAAACCTTTGGAAGTGGTGACTATTGGTATGTAAACGTTGAGTGCAGATGTGCGTACTCTATGTCAAACAACAACCGTATTTGCAGAGAAAAAACGGAAAAACTACGGATGTTGTAAATCAGGAACAAAACCAAAGTTGCTGGAAAAGCCTAGCAGGTCTGGCAGCATCTGTGAAAGTAAAAACAGAGTTAATGTTTCGGGTCCAGTGACCCTTCCTCACAACCATTCTGAGAGCGGTTCATGTGTGGAATGAACACTAAAGGGTCAGAGGAAATAGTGGATGTGCGTACAGTTACAGCATTTAAAAGACATTTAGAGAAGAACACGAATTGGAAAGGTTTGGAGGGATATGAGCCAAAAACAGGCAGGTGTGACTTTTATAGTTTGGGAACATGGTCAGCATGGACTAGTTGGACCGAAGGTCTATTTCCATGACTCTGTTATGAAGGGCTTGGACGGGGGGATAGGAAGCAGCTGTTCCCCTTAGTCGAAGGGTCAATGGCAAGGGAAGGTGGGCATCATTTTAAGGTGAAGGGTAAGAGGTGTAGAAGGGAATTTGAGGACTGTTTCACCCCGAGGGTGATGGGGATCTGGAGTGCGTGAAAATAAAATATTTGGATGTATTTCAAATCTTTAATTGCACCAGCGTGTGAAAATGCCACTTTGTAACTGCAGGGACTCCTGATTTATGAACATCGAACATCTGTACAAAAGATCAGGATTCAGCCATTTGTTTCCTCTCGGCTGTTCTGCCATATGCCTGCTTTTGGCCTTTATCCCTTTACTACATTAGCTCAACAAAAAACTTCTCTCTCTCGCAGATCGAAAATAACAACTCATCCAGCATCCGCTGCTGTTTGTGGAAGAGAGTTCCAAACCTCTCCCACCCTTTGTGTGTGGAAGTGCTTCCTGACATCTCTCCTGAACAGTCTGGCCCTAATTCTCAGACTACACCCTCCCTAGTTCCAGAAACCCCAGCTAGTGGAAATAGTTTCTATTTATTCACCCTGTCTTTTCCTGTCAATATCTTTGATCAGATCACTCCTTAACCTTCTAAATTGTAGAGAAAACAGGCCTCATTAGTCTAATCTCTCCTCACGACTTAACCCCTGAAGTCCAGGTATCATTCTTGTAAATCTATGTTATGCTCCCTCCAAGGCCAATCTATCCTTCCCAAGATGTGGTGCCCAGGTCTGATCCAAGTGGGGTCGAACCAGGGTTTTGTCCGAGTGCAGCATAACTTCTGTGTCCTCGTACTCCAGTCCTCTAGATATAAAGGCCAGCATTCCATTAGCTTTCTTCAGTTAATGAATGTCAGAAGTAAAAAGAAACACAGGAATTGTTGGAGAAACTCAGCAGGGACAGATATTATTTGCCACATGGGGACTGACTGTTTGCTGTTGATGACAACTCTCCGTCTTTTCTTTTGACCCTTTAGTGTCGAGCTGTGCTGGAACCGTGTACAGTTCAGTAAAGAACACAGGGACACACGACAGTAGACATTCATTTTGTTCACAAACCTCGAGATTCTAGAACAATGGGGTGTACTCTGAGAAATATTATTAAACAGCGGAAAAACAAAGGCTTTCTGTTTGTCTGAGAGAGGTTGCTTGAGATGGGTATGGCTCAACTTGTAAATTGTCGGGGAGATGCTGGTATCCATCTAAGGAAGACAAAACAGTATTGACATTTCGTGATTTCATTCGTTCAGAGGTTATATGGTCAGAAGCTGCCTGATTGAGCCATTCCAAATAACTTAGTCACAAGTCGGGATTGTGAGGGAATACTCCCCACTTGCCTGGATGGGTGCAGCTCCAACAATACTCCAGAAGCTTGATACCATCCAGGGACAAAACAGCCCCTGCTTATTGGCACTACATCCACAAGCAACCACTCCCTCCACCACTGATGCTCAATGGCAGCAGTGTGTACCACCTACAAGATGCATTGCAAAAATTCACCAAAAATCCGCCAGACAGCACCTTCCAGACCCACAAGCACTTCTACCTAGAAGGACAAGGGCAGCAGATACATGGGGAACACCATCCCCTGCAAGTTACCCTCCGAGCCACTCACCATCCCGATTTGGAAATATATCAGCCGTTCCTACAGTGTCACTGGGTCAAAACCCAGGAATTCCCTCCCAAAGCACATTGTGGGTCTACCGATAGCAGGTGGGCTGTAACGGTTCAAGAAGGCAGCTCACCACCACCTTCTCAAAGCGGCAATTATGGACGGGGTAGGCGATAAATGTGGGTGATGCCCACGCCCGATGATTGAATAAAAAAAAATTAAACTTCCCCAGGCCTCCACCTTCCATTTCCCTTCTGTTAGATTGTTCTGGGAGGGTAGGTGCAAACTTTGTACCGAACATTGATGCAAAACAGCCATTCAATTCATTGGACATCTCATTATTTCCATTGTCAATTTCCCAGACTCAGTATTGTTGAGTCACCTGCTCTGTGACCTGCTGTGAGAAATGTCCGTACGTTGCCGAGAGCTTTGGTTTATATTCCTGCCGGGTTGGCTCTCTGTCCTTAATTATCACTCCGTATGTAATCTGGAGGCACCCTTTACTGTTGTTGTAACATTCTGTTCTCTAACCTTTCAATTCCCTTTGCTAATTGTTTCTTGATTACAGATGACTCCAAAATGGGTGGCAGTTTAGTGTACTCGGTCGTTACTATCTCAAAGCCAAGAAACACTGGTAAAGGATACAATATATATATTTTTATGACATTTCTGGCTCAGTGAAAGTGGAGATCTTCTCTGGTTCATCTCGACCATTTTTAATCATCGCTGGTTTGCTCTTGCTTTAAAGCCTGGAGCGAAGACCTGCCCAAGCTATTCAAATGTTTTTACATCATTTGAATTTACTAATCACAATAGTGTTTGCAATTCACCTAAATCATTGCCACATTCCATCAATGTCAACTCAATTGACAACGGGGCAACGTGAATTGGAAGAGGGAAACATACGCTGATGGCTAACTGCTACATCGTTCATCTTGTTTTGAGCGGATACCGGGACATCAATCTGTTTATTACCCCAATACAACAGATTAATGTCTGAGAGTGGCCCCTTCTGGCCTTGGTCTCTGGGCAATGATCCATTCACTCTGGGTCCAGCATCGTTCACACAGGGAGCATTGTCATTTCCTGTTTCTTTGACGACAGAAAGTTAGGTGGAAGGACAGGTAATGTTGAGGAAGCAGGGAGGCTGCAGAAGGGCTTGGACAGGTTAGGAGAGTGGGCAAAGAAATTGCAAATGGAATACAATGGGGGAAAGTGTGAGATTATGCACTTTGGTGGGAATAGAGGCTTCAACTGTTTTCCAAATGGGGAAGGCTTCGGAAATCTAAAGCACAAAGGGACTTGGGAGTCCTAGTTCAGGGTTCTCTTAAGGTTAACATTCAAGTTTATTTGGCAGTTAATGCAGCGTTACATTGATTTTGAGATGGCTAGAATACAAGAACAGAGATGTACTGCTGAGGCTGTATAAGGCTCTGGTCAGACCGCATTTGGAATATTGTGAGCAGCTTTGGGCCCCATATCTCAGGAAGGATGTGTTGGCCTTGGAGTGGGATCCAGAGGAGATTTTCAAGATCCTAGGGATAAAGGAGTTATCTGATGAGGAGAGGTTGAGGACTCTGTCTATATTCAATGGAGTTTAGAAGGATGAGGGAGAAATCTGATTGAAACTTACAGAATACTGAGAGGGCTGGATAGAGTGAACAGAGGAGTTGATTTCACTAAAAGAAGAGACTAGGACCTGAGGGGCACAGCCTCAGAGTGAAGGGATAACCCTTTAGAACTGAGATGAGCAGGAATTTCTTCAGCCAGAGGGTGGTGAATCTGTGGAACTCACTGCTGCAGAGGGTTTTTGGAGGCCAAGTCATTGAATGTCTTTAAGACAGTGATAGATAGGTTCTTGATTGGTAATGAAATCAAGGGCCGGGGGAGAAGGCAGGAGAATGGAGTTTAGAAACATATCAGCCTCAATCAAATGGTGGAGCGGACTCGATGGGCCAAATGGCCCAATTCTGCTCCGATATCATATGGTCAGAGATTCACTCTTACTGAGTGACCTGTAACGGATTACACACTTTAGCACCTCAGAATAAGAGCTTTCTGTCCATATTCTATGTACCACCCACACTAAACGTGCTCAAGCAAGTGAATGACCAATACAACCTCAGGGCTAGGAGCAGGAGAAGATCATTCAGCCTCTTGGGTGCCTGTGGCCCCAGTCGATACGGCGCGGCTGACCCCATCTTGGCCTCAACTCCACTTTCCTGCCCCAACTCCATATCACCCATCATAGATTAAAAATCTGTCTGTCTCCTCCTCCAATTTATTCAGTGTCCCGACATCCCCCACACACTCAGTAGCAACAGTGTGTACCCACAACACAGCAAATCCCACAGATTCACATCCCTCTCTCCCTTGGAGAGAAGCCATTCCTCCTCATCTCTGTTTTCAATCTGTCCCACCCCCTTCTCCTGAAATGGTGACCTCTTGTTCTAGATTGTCTCACATGAGCAAATATTCTCTTTCTGTCTCCTTTCTGTCTTATATCCCTCAGTTAGATTTTCTCTCATTCTTCTAAACTCCAGAGGTTATGGCCTAAACTGCTCAATCTCTCTCCATAAGACAAACCCCTTATCTATGAAAATGAAATGGACAAAATCACCTTACATTTAAATAGTATCTTGGATGTAGAACACACATCTCAAAGTGAGTTAGTCACAGTGTCAGAGAGGTCTACAGCGCAAAAAAAGGCCTATCGATTCTGTGCCAGTCAAAAACAACCACCTCACTATTCTCTAATTCCATTTCCCCAGCACTTGGCCCATTGCCTTGGCATTCCAAGAGCACATTGAAATCCTTCTTCAATGTGATGAGGGTTTCTGCCTCTCCCATTTTTACAGGTAGCGAGTTCTAGGTTCCCTGCCAGCCTCTGGGTGAAAACGTTTTTCCTCATTGGTCCCTCCATCAAAGAGGACAGGTTTCTTCCTGCTTACCCAATCTATGCTCCCTCATCATTTCATACATCTCAATCATGTCCAGCCTCTCAATCTCCTCTGCTGTAAGGAAAACAACCCCAGTTTGTCCAATCTCTCTCTATCACTGACACTCTCCAGCATATAAGGCAACCTCCTGGTAAATCTGCCTCTGCACCCTCTCCCCGTACATTTAGATACATTCTGTCATTAAAGTGTCTTTTCTTTTATTTACAGCTCACTGTGATGTTGTATCAGGAGGGAAACATGTAAGTTATTTTGCAGTGAAAAAGCTGGCAGTTAATTTTTAATCAGCAAAGTTACGTTTTTAGCAGGTGGTTAATGTAGAGTCACTGTTGTCTTATCACAGAGAGAGAGAGACAACAGCAACAACTATTTTATGGTTTAACCTGAGGGTCACCACATCTAAGGCAAGGGGAATGATCATTCACAGCAATCTCAATCAGTGCAGAAACTGAACCACATGCTTTCAGCATGACCAGACAGTCAACTGAGCTAACCAAGCCGTATATGGCAAAAACACTGGGGGCATGGTGGCTCAGTGGTTAGCACTGCTGCCTCATATTATCTGTGCGGTTTCCGCCAGTGCTCCAGTCTTCTCCCATAGTCTAAAGGTGTGCAGGTTAGGTGGATTGGTCATGCTAAATTTCCCATAATGTCCAGGGGTGGGTAGATTAGGGGAGTTAACCATGGGGAATGCACGGTTACAGGGATAGGGTAGAGGAGTGGGTCTGTGTGGGATGCTCTTCAGAGGGTTGGTGTGGACTTGATGGGCCGAATGGCCTACTTCCAGACTGGAGGGATTCTACTGCTGTCGATGTTTAGCTTAATGGTGTGGGGCAATTTATTGGGATCTGAACACTGCATTTTGATGAGACTCACTTTCAATTTCTGAAATAATGGGGAGGCAATATCCTATTTTGTCAGATGGCCGAGATATATTCTAAGGACTTGAATTCGAATCTTCCTGTGGCAGATGGTGGATTTTGAATTCAACTTTAAACAAAACAGATCTGGAGTGAAGACTCTAATGATGACGATTGTCAGGAACAAAGAACCATCTGGTTCACTAATGAAGATAGACATGAGAAGGTATTTCTTCTCGAAGGGAGCTAAGAGTCTTTGGAACTTCTTGCTACAGAGAGCCGTGTGTATGTGTGGCAGCAGGGGGAAAGCAGATTTAAGGCTGGGATTGACAGATTGTTGATCAGTCTGGGAATCAAGGGAAAATGCAGGAAAGTGGACATGACGAATGTTGGATGAGCCACAGTCCTATTGAATGGTGGAGCAGGCTCGAGGGGCCGAATGGCCTACTCCCGTTCCTGTCTCTGATGGTTCTTATGGAAACGAAATCTGACATTCTTACCTAGTCTGCTCTGCACGTGACTCCTAACCCTTTGTGAACTCTTCATTGCCTTCAGGCCGAGCATGTCGATCATTTCAAGGACATTTTGAGATTGGTATCCACTTGCCACCTTGGCAGAGCTGGCCACATCCTGTTCAGAGTACAGAGAAATAACATTCATCATCGTCAGTGTTAGGCTTGTTCCAATTGTGTGCTTTTCTCAGAGGAATTGGTCTGTATAACAACCTCAGATATTCACAGCTCATCCTGTACACTCTCACTATCTTCCAATGAAAGTTTGTTATTCTCACCATCCACCCGCTCTGATCCATCTGCGCTCACCGTCTGCCCTCTCCATCCCCCCACATTCACCACCCACCCCCTCCGAATGTCCAGCTTGTAGACTCAACACTGAAATGCTTCACCCAGTTTAACCTGGATAATGAGGTTATCCGCTTGGTGCAAAACCAGAAAAACAAATTATTATCCGAAAGGTTGGGATGTGGGGGGTGCAATAAGACCTGGGTGCACCTCGCAAACCAGTCACTGCCAGTGAGCATTGCAGGAGCAGCAGACGGTGAAGAAGGCAAATGGGATGCTGGCCTTCAAAGCGAGATGGTTCGAGTCCAGGAGCAGGGCTGTCTTGCTGCAATTGTACAGGTAGAGACCACATCCTGCAGTACTGTGTGTGCAGTTTGGGGTCTCCTTCTCTGAGGAAGGATGTCCTGGCTATGGAGGGAGTGCAGCAGAGGTTTCCCAGACTGATTTCCGGGATGGCAGGACTGATGGATAAAGAGAAACTGGATCGGTTAGGATTACATTGACTGAAGTTTAGAAGAATGAGAGGGTGATCTCATAGAAACCTGTGAAATTCCAACAGGACTTAACAGGGGTAAACACAGATGTTGCTGATGGCTGGAGTAGGGGGCGAGGGTGCGCAAGTCCAGAATCAGGGGGTCACAGGCTAAAGGAGACAGGGGAAGGACTGAGATGGGGAGAAATGTCTTCACCCAGAGGGTGGGGAGCCAGAAAGTGGTCCGGGCCAGAACAGTGAATGTTCAAGGAGTTGCATTGAGTTCTTAGGGGCGAAAGAGAGAAAGTGGAGGAACAGGGGATAACTGGGGTAATCAGCCATGATCCCATTGAATGGGTGGAGCAAGCTGGAAGGCCCGAATACCCTAAAGATAGAGTCATACAGCACAAAAACAGACTCTTCGTCTCAGCTCGTCCATGCCGACCAATTTTCCCAAACTAAACTAGTTCCATTTGCCAGCATTTGGCCCATTCCCCCCAAAACCTTTCCTATTGATGTACTTGTCCAGATGCCTTTTAAATGTTGTAATTGTACCAGCCTCCACCACTTTCTTTGGCAGCTTGTTCCATATATCCACCCTCTGTGTGAAAAAGTTATCCTTCAGTCCCTTTTAAATATTTCACTTCTCACCTTAAACCTATGTTCTCCAGTCTTGGACTCCCCTACCCTGGGGAAAAGACCTTGGATATTCACCTTATCTAAGCCCCTCATGATTTTATAGACCTCTGTAAGGTCACCACCCAACATCCGACGCTCCAGGGAGAACAGTCTTAGCTTATCCAATATCTCCTTAGAACTCAAACCCTCCAGTCTCAGTAACATCCTTGAAAATTTTTTTTGTGTCCTTTCTAGTTCAACATCCTTCCTGAAGCAGGGCGTCCAGAATTGTACACACTACGAGAAATGTGGCCTGACCCAATGTCTTGTACTGCCACATCATAACATCCCAACTCCTACACTCAGTGTTATGACTGATGAAGGTAAGTGTGCCAAACACTGCCTTCACCACACTGTTGACCACTGACTCCACTATCAAGGAACTATGTGCCTGCGTCCCTAGATCCCTCTGTTTGACAATGCTCCCCAGGGCCATACCATTAACTGTATCGGTCCTGCCCTGGTTTGCCTCACCAAAAATGCAACACCTCCATATTTGTCTAAATTAAACTCCACCTGCCAGTCCTCGGCCCATTGGCCCAATTGATCAAGTTCCCATTGTACTCTGAGATAACCATCTTCACTGTCCATGAGGCCACAAATTTTGCTCCTGCTCCTCATTTACTACGTTTCTGTATTATCCTATTTTCAGGCTGACCAAGCAACCATCCTGCATCACATACGCCACCCTGAGGCACACAGATACACGAGGGGATGAGGAACCAGGTCAAGATGAAGAGGGGAATGTTTATGCCAACCTTCCGCGGACATGGTGAGACAGCACAGAAGAATCCCTTCGAAGCTTCACGAATTGATAGATAGCAATTGTTTCTTCGAGCAATAAGGGGGAGAAGGAAGAGTGGACAGAGGAGTGTCAAGTTTCTGCAGTGCACAAATCAGCTAAGCTTTGTTTCCATTCACTCAGCCAGACATCAGTTCCAAAGATGAGCTTGCCTTGAGAAACCATCTGAATAACTGTCTCTCACATTACTCTGAGTGGGCCAATTTCTCCCACTGTAGCATGATCTGACCCTTGATGGCAGGGATTTGAGATTTTGTGTTGTCCATTCCTAACTTGAGCGTCCATTTGATCTCCTGGTCAGTGGGTCAGGCAGATGAGCCAATGAATTGAATCTAATCTGCATTTATTTTTTAATTATGATGAGCTGGAAATAATTCAAGGCAGGATAGTTCTCTAGCCCTATCTACATTGGTCTCTAACTTCATCATTTTCAAATATATATCCAGCTCTCTTTTCATACCTCATATGGAATCCACCTCCACCACTCTCCCAGGCAGCGCATTCCAAATCCTATCAACGCTCCGAATAAAAGTGTTTCTCCTCATCTCAAACCTGGCTATCTTGGTGACAATCTTGAATTTGTGACCCCTGGTTACTGACATAGTGGAAACAGAGTATTCTACTTTACCCTCTCAAAATTCTTCATAATTTTGAACACCTCCATAATGTCCCTTTTAATCTTCTCTGCTCCAAGGAGAATAAGCCCGATTTCATTAATCTTTCCCTGTACATAAAATCCTTCATTCCTGCTATCATTCTAGTAAATCTCCTTTGTACCCTCTCCAGAGGGTTCTTCCTTAAATAAGGTGCCCAGAACTGAACACAAATGCAGTCTGAGCAATGATTTCTAGAGGTGTAGCATTATTTCCTTGCTTTTATACTCAATGCCTCTATTTTTAAACCCAAAGATCCTTTGAGCCTTCTTCACAACTGTTTCAACTTGCCTGGCCACCTTCAGAGAATGATGCACATGAACCCCAAGATCGCTCTGCTCCAATACTCCCCTCAAAGTTGTACCATTGAGCTTGTATTGTTTCTCTGTGTTTTTGTTAGCAAAACGCATTAGCTCATATTTTTCTGCATTGAAATTTATTTGCCAGGTTTCTGCCCATTTGGCCAACTTGTCAATGTCCCTGTGAAGTTACTCAGTATCATCCTCACAATTCACTCTTCTCCCTGGCTTAGTATCATCTGCACATTTAGAGATTTTATCCTCAACACCCAACTCCAAATCATTTATATAATCAATATAGTTATCAATATGTACCTGTCAGTTTCTCTTATGTAAATGTGTGAGCGTATTTACCAGTCTGTTTCTGTGTAATTTCTGCTCTGAGAATTGACAGTGACAATATTAATCTGTATCTGTCAGTTTCTGCTGTTCAATATGAGTACAGTTAGCAGTCTGTGCCTCTATGTTTCTGCCTTATCAGTATATACATGTACTTATCGAAGGTTCCGGCTTGGTGAATGTGTGAGTGCTGTTACCAATATGTACCTGTGAGATTCTGCTATGAATAGGAGAGTGTAGTTATCAGACTGTACTTGTCAGTTTATGCTCTGTGAAACTGGGAGTGTAGTTATCATTGTGTATGTCAGTTTTAGCTTTGTGAATGAGAGTGTAGTTATTAATCACTCCCTGACAGTTACTGCAATGTGACTGAAATTAGCAGAAACCAACAGAGACAGATAACTATAGTCACACATTTACATTGTAGTCAATGTGTTGTCATTATTTGTTTGTGTGTTTCTGCAATATGAACAAGTGGGTGTAGTTATCAATCTGTACATGTCAGTTTCTCCTCGTGTATCAAAATGGCCAAGTCTCTGAAAGCCAATATTATTCTCTGTGACCATATGATTCACTCTGTGATAGTTATTGTTAGGGTGTTGAGGCTGGGTCTTAATCTCTTCTGCATTGTGTGATTTATGAGTTGAGTGTCAGTCCGTGTGGTAAGTGAGGGGGTGGAGAAGCTGAGGATATGGGGTGATAACAGATGGGGAACTGTTTTATTCTGAGAACCATTCTGACACATGGTCACATATGTCCTATTTGGTTAGAGAGTCTAAGATCTGTGGTACCACTGATGAAACTGTTCCTTTCTCACCAAAATCAGAATCACAGATATGGTACAGCACAGAAGCAGACCATTCAGCCCACTGTCTCTGTACTGGGACATTCTATTATACATCAGTTCTACAGCAATTGTTAGGAATGTGAACGTCATCCACTCATTGTCAGTGTCCATATGGAAAGGAGAATTTGACATTAGTTCTGTAGGCATCTGACTTTTAATGACAATAGTGGCAGTTTTGACATGTTTCCCACAGTCTCAGGGAGAGTATATGGATCTCATTCTCCTATGTTTAGTTGTAGTTTGTGTCTGAGTGTAGCATAAACTCTGTAAATAAACTCTTTTCAATTACACTTAACTGCGTTGCATTTCAGTCTCAGTTTGTTTTTACATTGTGCATGAGGTTGGATGTGTAGTAGAATTTATCCGTCACTACTGGGCACTGTAATAATCCAACATCCTCAGGTGTAATCAGTGATTTTGAGAGTCAATTCATAGCTAAAAATTACTGTGGAGGCCAAATTTCAATCATTTTCTTTCAGCATCCACTGGCTGTGTGTGAGTGAGTTTTCCCTTGTGCTGCCAGTCTGTATCTCAGTTCATGTCTCCTGTAGTGAATGGGAAACAACCAAAGTTCTTTAATTGTTGGTGCCTGTGGGAATTATATGAAAGTGAAATGTAACATACTGCAACAGAAAGTATTCTGTGCTGTTCCTCAGATTCGAGGCAGGAAACACAATGGACCTTTGTAACTTGTATAGCGCAGAGTCCAACAGGGAGTCTAACAGCGTTGGTCGTCAGAATAACATCAGTTTCTTTTTCAGTGTGTAGTGATATGCTTTTCTGAATAATGCTGAAGTAGCAATCAGTGTAAACTAGGTGAAAGGCAATGAACAATTCAACTACATTGCAGCTGACTGACCACAGTGTTGCATGTACAGAAAAGACAAATGGGTAATTTATTTTCTGATGTAGACACAACATTACCCAACTCTGTGCTGTGATGGTGCAAGCAATTAGTAGTACTCTTGTGTTGTTCTATGGTAGGGAAGTGGAAAGGAAAAGGAATTTTATTTTCTGTCAGATTTAGCAGATTTAAACTGTGAAACTCAATTTATTGAACAATCAACACTTTTCAACTCTGCTTTGGAATAAAATGAGCATTTCACTAACCTACCAATTTTGTCTATTTTTATTTTGTCCACTGCTTTGAATGGGTGACTACTTGATTACATTGATTCATTGCGAAAACTGGATTCAGATATCTTGCTATTTTTCTGTAATACATCCTAGGGAGGGCCACGAGGAATGCCAGGCTCTTTGTAGAAAATTTAGATTAATTTTGAAAGAGGTACTAGAGGTTTCTTGCTGGACTGAAAAAGACAAAACAAAGTTTACTCCTGCTCCTCTGCTGCTGTCATACATTTATGCAAACAAAATGCTGGATGAATGGGATGAGAATTGTGTTTGTTTTTGATCGGTGCAGACTCAATAATTTGAAGGACTGTAGACCTCTCTGACAATGGATCTGGGAGTAGAAATCATTCCAAATGTAACATTTTCTGTTACTTGCAATGTATATGGTACTGCATGGCTGATATATGCTGGAACGTGTTTTGGGATGGTGTATGTATTTGACAGTGTAAGAGAGGGGGAGGGTGTGAGAGAAGGAGTGAGAGTGTACATTAACAATTCTCTCTATGTCAGGCTTTGGCACAGCATGTGCATTTGGAATTTACATTATTTAAGTGTTGTGACTATGTATGTGACAAATATTCATTAAAATATTAATTCTGTCTTTTCTGTTACTGCTAACTGAAATGTTTGCTTCAATATCTGTACTCAGTATTTACTTCCCATGTGGTTGGTCAAACCAACAGCATCATCTATTTGTTCACCTTGACTGTAATGCTAAAAGTACCCTTACTAAATGCAGATTTCATGTAGTTCCTGTGTATATATTTTGGATGAGGATTCAGTCTGTCATTCCTCAAAAGTTTTTGACAATGTGAACAGTGAAATTGTTTGGAACTGGGTGGCTTGCATTGAGAATATAGATAAAAGATATACACTGGTATTTCTTCGGTGGTGTTTGACTCTTGGTTAGAACATAACTCTCTGGAAGTTGCATTCAATGTGTCTTTGATTCAATCCGCTATCACTGTGGCTAAGATGTGCTATGGTCTGACAGTATAACATACCTGGTGGTTGTTGTAAGCTGCTGGTCACACTTGGCTTTGTACTGAGGAAATACTACTCCTGGTCCTTCAAGTATTTGCCTGGAGGAAGACAGAAGAGACACTGCCTGTAAACCAACATCAGAGATTGGCAATATCAATCTGATCAATGTAACATTCAGTTAATAATTCATTAGGAGTGTTTGTTTAGAGCCAGCTATTTGAACAGAACCAGGGTCTGATTCTACTCCTACCCTGAGCTGCTCCTTATCTATTTTTTCTTAAAATTCTAATACCCAGTTGAGTGAGATCCAAAAACTAACCAACACCAATACAGCTGCTTGATTGGGACCCGATGCAAGTGAGCATGTGGATTTGTGAGTTTAGTTATGGATCTGTACCTGTCAGTTCCCGTTTGTTGAATGTGTGAGTGTAGTTATCAATATGTACTTGTCAGTATATGCTATGTTAATTTTTTTGAATAATTTCATATGTAGCAAGATACAGTGAAAAGCTCTGTTTACGAGTAGTACAGACAGATCACAGTAAGCAAGGATGTACAGATCAATACGATTTAGACAGAGGCATGTAGGTTACATTGCACAGGGTGCACACTCAGCGAGATCAACATTAGCAAGATCGTCATTATTTGAGGCTAAAGAGTCCATTCATCAACTTAGTAATGGCCAGGAAGAAGCTGGCCCTGAACCTGCTCATCCGTGTGTTCAGGCTTCTGTATCTTTTGCCTGACGCAAGAGGTTGTAGGAGATCATTCATCCTTGGAACATCGAGACAACAAAGCCATCTATGTCAGACTCCTGCTCATTGACTACAGCTCCGCCTTCAACACCATTATTTCATACTGAGTGTTTTTAAAACTCCGTGGCCGTGGCCTTGGTCTCAGCTCTGCCCACTGCAACCACATTCTCAGCTTTCTGACCCGTAGACCGCAATCAGTAAAGATAGATAACTGCATCCCTCTACAATAACACTCAGCACTGGCGGCACTCCCCAAGGATGCATCCTCAGGCCCCTACTGTACACCCAAAACTGTGGTGCCAAATTCCAACTGAGCACCATCTACAAGTTCACTGATGACACCATTGCAGTGGGGCACATATCTAACAACCATGAGTCAAAACCCAGAAGGGAGATAGAGGGCTTGATGACATTGGTGCAGTGAAGGCAACCTCTCTCTCAATGTCGGAAAAACTAAAGTAATGATCATTGACTTCAGAAAGAAAGAAGGAGAATATGCCCCTCCCCACCACCCCCTCCCTCATCTACATCAATGGAACTGAGGTTGAGAGGGTGGAGAGCACCAAGTTCCTCAGAGTGACAATAACCAACAACCTGCCATGGACTTCTTACGTAGATGCAACAGTCAAGAAGACAACAATGCCTCTTCTTCCTCAGGTGGCTCAGGAAATTTGGCATGTCCATAGGGACTCTCACCAACTTCTACAGATGCACAATTGAAAGTGTCACTGTCTGGGTGCATAATGTCCTGGTGTAGCAACTGCTCTGCCCAGGACTGTAAGAAACTACAGAAGGTGTGTGCACAGCCCAGTCAACCTGTTCATGTCAGTCTCTGTAAATATATTTACATAGTCACACAGCAGAGACTGACAGGGACAGGTTGATAACTATAGAACCATAAAAATGACACAGCACCGAGTGGACGATTCATCCCATTTGCCCGTGCTGACCCAAAGAGCTCCAGAGATCTCTTCTCGTTCTATATTCCTGCATACCGCTCATAACCCTGCAGCTTACAGAACTAAAGGTGCAGATCCAGGTAATTTATGTTTAAAACAGTTTAGAGTCTCTGGCTCCACCACCAATTCAGACAGCAAATTCTAGATACCCACCACCGTCCGCACTAAAAAACAATTTTCCTCAAGTATCCTCTGATCCTTCAGTGACTGCGCTTCAACCGATGACCTCTGGTTTTTGAAATCTCTGCCAAAGGAAACAAGTTCCTCCTGTCTACTCTATCTCTCCCTCTCACAATTTAGTTTTCTTTAATCATGACACCCCTCAGCCTCCTGTATTCCAAGCAATATAACCCCAACCTCTCCAATCTCTCCTCATAGCTACAATCTCCAGCCCTGGCAACATTCTAGTAAATCTCCTCTGCACTCTCTCCACAGAAATTACATCCTTCCTGTAATGTGTAACCAGAACTGCACACAATGCTCCAGTTGTGGCCTCACCAGTTCCACATACAGTTTCACAGTTATATCCCTACTTTTGTATTCCATACCACTGCCAATGAAGGAGAGCATTCTACATGCCTTGTTTACAATTCTAAATGCCTGTTTTGCTACCTTTAGGGATCTGTGCACCTGCACACCAAGATCTCTCACTTCATCTACCCCTCTCAGTATATTCTCATTTATTTTCAATTTCCATTTACTGTTTGAGCTTTCAAAGTGCATTATCTCCCCCTTATCAGAGCTGAACTCCATCGGCCACTTTCCTACCCACTCCACTAAACTATCTATATCATTTTGCATCTTACAATTATCCTCTACACTGCCCACTACATGTCCAAGTTTTGTGTTGTCTGCAAATTTCTCAAATGAGCCCCCCACATTCAAGTCCAAGTCGTTAATGTAGAAAACAAACAGCAGGGGTCCCAACAGTGAGCCATGCTGAGCACCACTTGAAACAGCTTTCTATTCACAAAGGCAGCAATCAACCATTACATTTGTTTCCTGTTACTGAGCCATCTTTGGATCCAATTCAACGTATTACCCTGTATCCCACAGGCTTTTACTTTTTGGACCAGTCTGCCATGTGGTTCCTTGTCAAATACCTTACTAAAATCCATATAGACAACATCCACTGTACTCCCCTCACACAATCACATTACATAAACTGTCAAGTACAGACTGACAACTAAACTGATATATCCACATTGTAGAAATTGATAGAGACTGACTGATAAATATATTTACATATTCACACAGTAATCAGTCACTGTCTATTTCTGCGATATAAATATGAGTTAAGTTATCAATCTGTTTATATTAGTTTCCGCCATGTGAATGCTTGAGTGCAGTTATCAGTCACCCGTCAGTTTCTGCACTGTGCATATGAGTGTAGTAATTAATCTCTAGTTACAAGCATCTGCTACTTCAAAACTTGAGTATAATTATCAATCTGTAGCTATTAGTTCCTGCTATGTGAATGTGTGATTGCAGTGATCAATCTGTTTTTGTTCTTGTGCTCTGTGAAATGTAGTTTTAAATTTGTCCCTGTCAATCTAATATGTGAATGCATGAGTGTATTTACCACTCTGTAACTGTCAGTTTCAGGTCTGGGAATATGTAAATATAGTTATCAATTTTTACCTGTCAGTTACTTCTATGTCAATATGTGAATGTTGTTAGCTAGAACTAACAGATAGTATTCGATACATTAATATGTGAGTGTAGTTATGGATCTGTACCCGTCAGATTCTGCTCTTCGAATATATGAGTACAGTTATCAAACTATGGCTGTCAGTTTATGCTCTATCAATATGGGAGTATAGTTATCAATATTTATTTGGAAAATTCTGTTCTGTGAAAATGAATTTAGTTTTCAAACTATACTGGTCAGATTATGCCAAATGAACCTGAGAGTGATATTTTTATTCTGTCCATGTCGGTTTCTGCTATGTAAATATGTCAACGTAGTTATTATTCTGCACCTGTCAGTTTCTGGTTTGTGAATGTGTGAATGAATTTATCATTCTGAACAGTCTGTTTTTCTGTGTGAATGTGAGGATGTAGTTATTAACCTGTACCTGTCAGTTTCAGCTACGAGAATGAGAGTTTAATTATCGATCTCTGCCTGTCAGTTTCTGCTCTGTCAATATGAGTTTAACAATCGGTCTATCCCTTTCAGACTGTTGTGTGAATGTTTGTGTAGTTATCGATCTGTACCTGTCAACCTCTGCTTGGTGAATATGTTTGTGTAATTATCAGTCTATCCCTTACGGTTTCTGTTATGTCAATATATGATTTCAGTTATCAGTTTCTTCTTTGTGAATTTGTGCATGTCATTTTCAATCTGTACCTTTGGCAGTAGATGAGTGTAATTATCGGTCTATGCCAGTCAGTTTCTGCTCTGTGAATCGGTGAGTGAAGTTACCAATCTGTCCCCGTCAGTTATTTGAAACCAAGACTGTTATTATCAATCATTCTGCTCTGTGAATGCGTGATTTTACCCATCAATTTCCACCTGTCAGTTTCTGGCTTTGAATGTGTAAATGCATTTATCAATGTGTACCTGTCAGTTTTTACTCTGTGAATTTGTATGTAATAATAATATTCTTCCTGTCAGTATCTGCAACATAAACGTGTGAGTGCATTTCCCCATCTGTCCCTGTCAGTTCCAGCTCTGTGAATCTGAGAGTTATTAGTTATTAATCTGTACCTGTCAGTTTCTGGGTTTTGAATGTGTAAATGCATTTATCATTCTCTCCCAGTCAGTTTCTGCTGTGTGAATGGGCAAGTAAAATTATCAGTCCATGCCTGTCTGTTTCTGCTATTTGAATATGAGTGGCATGATAAATCTGTACCTATCAATTCCCGCCATGTGAATGTGAGTTTTGTCATCAGCTTCCTTTTGTCTGTTTCTGGAATGTGAATGAGTCAGTGTAGGTATCAATCTGTACCTGTCAGTTTTTACTGTTGTGTATCAATGTGCCTTGATTCTCTGGCAGCCAGTAATATTCTCCGTGACTATGCGACACATTCTGATATAGCGATTAGGGTGTTGAGACTGCATATTAATCTCTTCTGCATTTTGTGACTTCTGAGTCGACTATCAGTTGGCAGGGTCTAGGAGGGGTCATAGGAGTGGGGCTGCTTTCCTCTGAGAACCATTCTGAATCAACAACATGTTTTCTAGTTTGCATGCTGAGTGTGGGTTTTATATACCACATGTACCAGATGCTGGTTCTCTGTGTCATTACAGGATTTTTTTTTCAGGGTTCTGTAGTATCAATGAGATATTTAGATTCACTTTGTATTGGACATTGTTAGTGCTCTTTCATTAAAAAGAGTTTTGTTCTGCACCTGTCTGTCTATTTCTACATTATATTTTTATACTAATACTCTATACAACAGAATGTCATTTCCTTTATCACCAGGACCAGAATCAAGATGAGGTGCAGTGCGGAAGCAGGCCATTCAGCCCATTGTGCTTGCACTGGGACATTCTATTCTGCATACTAGTTTCCAGTAGGTGTTGGGAATGTGAACTTCTTCCATTCACTGCCAGTGTCTATCTGTTAGTGCCAATTTGACATTAGTTCTGTAGTTATCTACCTTTGAATAGCTACAGTGCCAGCTTTGTGATGTCTGCAACAGTCTCAGGTACAGTATATGGATTTCATTCTCCTTCCATGTTCATTTGTGCTTTTGTATCTGAATGTAGCATAAACTCTGTAGATATTCATTGAACCTGTGTGATTGAGAGATTAATTTTGCATTGACATTTGTCATTACCATGAGGCTTAATTTCATTGCATTCAATCTCAGTTTTTTTAAAATTTGAGCGCACGGTAGGCTTTGTCAGTCACTGCTGGGCACTGTAACAAACAAACATCTAACACTAACCTCTTTTCTGTTGTGATCGGTGAGTTTGAGTGTCAATTTACATTTGTCCATGTCTGTAAATCTGTGTATGGCTAAATTTCATTCTTTTCCTTTCATCGTTCAATGACTGACTGTGAGCAAGTTTTCTTGCATGCTCCTGATCCGTATAACTTTAAAGACTGGTACTGATTCATGTCACACTGACTGTTTCTGTGTGTCTCCTTGTGTTTTTAGCTCTGCATGTCATGATCTGATACTCTTCATGAGGTGTGATTAATGTACTGTAAGTCAGTTTTTCATACATTGAGAAAGCGTGGACATGCTTCTGCAAGAGTCAGTCTCTCGACCAGAGTATGAGCATTGATCAAGTGAGTTTTCATCAGTACTGGGCTGACAGTGAGCATGGAATTTATGCAGTGTCTGGCATTATATGTCAATCTGCTCCTCATTATTTGTCATTGTATTTCACAGCGCAGGAGTATCATTTTAAAATGAACATATCACTTTTAGAAGTTGCAGGAGTTTGTTCGAATGTTTTAATCTCGGCTGCTCGACATGAATTAGTCTTTATCTAATGCCATCTGTGACAGGGGCTATAAGTGAAGGTTGATGCATTTCTCCCTTTGTCAGTCTCTGATTGTAAGTTCATTCTAGATTGGTCAGTCTCTGGTCTGAACGTGTATTCCAAATTTTGCTCACGTGTGACTGGCATCCAACAGAGAAGAACTTGGAAACTAACATGATTGTACCCTAGGGAAGGTCAAGAGGAACGTCAAGCTCTTTGTAGAAATTTGAAAAACATTTTGAAAGAGATACACAATGTTTCTTGCTGGACTGAAGAAAATAAAGAAAGCAATGTTAACTCCTGTAAGGTGAAGAAATGGAGAATAATGTTATGATAAGGGTGAGGATAGCAGTTCAATACATTCATGGAAATAGAATGCTGGCTGATTGGGATTAGTGTTGTGAGCTGTTTTTTTTTTGATTGGTGTAGACCCAATGTGCTGAAGGGCTTTTTTCTGTGCTGCAGAGTTCTATAACTTGAGATTGTTAGTGGAGATCATTTTGAATGTCTCATTTTCCATGATTTGCAGTGCATACAGATCGATTTGGTTGTTCCACATTGTAACATGCACCTTTGGACAGTGAGAATGTGTGTGTGTGTGTGTGTGAGTGTGAGTAAGAGAGGAAGAATTATTCATCAAAGGATTATTTCTGTCTTTCTCAGTTACTGATAAACTTCATATAAACGTGTTTCATCTACTTTAGTAACTTTTGTCCTCTCGGTGAGCAGTTTCTTCCCATTTCTGTACTTAACATCTCGCTGAGGTATGGCTGTTGAAACTATGTTACAGCATGATCTATTTGTTTGCCTTGATTGTAACTTTGAAAATGCCCTTATTCTATGCAGATTTAATGCTGTTCCCGAGCGTCTATTTCAGATGACCATTCAGTCTATCCTTCTTCAAAACTGCTGTCAATGTCAATGGGCTACATACCTGCTGATTGTCAGAAGCAGCTAGTCACACTTGGCTTTGTACCAAGGAAATATAATAACATCCTGGTCCTTCAAGTATTTACCTGGAGGAAGACAGAAGACACACCTCCTGTAAATGAACATACAGAAAGTCTGGCAGTATTGAACTAATCAACATAACATTAAGTTCATAATCATTAGGATGTGTTTTTCTTTTAAAACTAGCAATTTGAACAGAGCCAGAGGTCTTATTCCCTGTTGCCCAGAGCTGCTCCTTGTCTGAGGATTCTAATTATATATTTTTTCTGAAATAATTCAGAGTGAGTGAGATGCAGAAACTGAGCAACGACGTCACAGCTCCATACATGGGGCTAACCGAAGCAACAGGCATGCTTACACAGTTCAATATCCGGTCCCAACGCACTAACTGTTAAAAGGAAAAACAAAGGGCGATATTTTAAATGTTTCAGTTGAGAAATTTAACCTGCTGACTCAATTACCTGCCCTTTTCAGGATTATAACATTCCTCTCGTCTGTGTTTCCACTGTTCACGGCACAATGTCCAAAAACAGCGTGAGACAGAAGCCAAACGATGAATTTACATCAGTGTTTAGAGGATGAAAAGCCACAAGAATGACCCCCAGCAGCTTCTTGCCGCTGTGTCTCCCTCAGCAGGCCCACACACAGCCCGAGAAAG
>NC_063375.1:3891782-3919062 GCF_021869965.1 Rhincodon typus
GGCCCTAAACCCCACCTCTTCCTCCGTTACATTGATGACTGTATCGGTGCCGCCTCGTGCTCCCACGAGGAGCTCGAACAGTTCATACACTTCACTAACACCTTCCACCCCAACCTTAAGTTTACCTGGACCATCTCTAACACCTCTCTCCCCTTCCTGGACCTCTCTGTCTCCATATCGGGCAACCACCTAGAAACCGATATTCATTTCAAGCCCACCGACTCCCACAGCTACCTAGAATACTCCTCCTCCCACCCACCTTCCTGCAAAAATGCTATCCCCTATTCCCAATTCCTTCGCCTCCGCCGCATCTGCTCCCAGGATGAGGCATTCCACTCCCGTACATCTCAGTTGTCCTCGTTTTTCAAGGACCGTAACTTCCCCTCCTCGGTGGTCGAGAACGCCCTCAACCGTGTCTCCCACATCTCCCGCACCTCATCCCTCACACCCCGTCCACGCAATAAAAACCAAAAAAGAATCCCCCTCGTCCTCACGTACCACCCCACCAACCTCCGGATCCAACGCATCATCCTCCGACACTTCCGCCATCTGCAATCCGACCCCACCACCAAAGACATCTTTCCCTCCCCACCTTTATCTGCTTTCCGGAGGGACAACTCTCTCCGTGACTCCCTTGTCCGCTCCACACTCCCCTCCAGCTCCACCACACCCGGCACTTTTCCCTGCAACCGCAGGAAGTGCTACACCTGCCCCCATACCTCCTCCCTCACCCCCATCCCAGGCCCCAAGAAGACTTTCCACATCAAGCAGATGTTCACCTGCACATCTGCCAATGTGGTATACTGCATCCGCTGTACCCGGTGTGGCTTCCTCTACATCGGGGAAACCAAGCGGAGACTCGGGGACCGCTTTGCAGAACACCTACGCTCGGTTCGCAACAAACAACTGCACCTCCCAGTCGCGAACCATTTCAACTCCCCCTCCCATTCCTCAGACGACATGTCCATCCTGGGCCTCCTGCAGTGCCACAACGATGCCACCCGAAGGTTGCAGGAACAGCAACTCATATTCCGCTTGGGAACCCTGCAGCCCAATGGTATCAATGTGGATTTCACAAGTTTCAAAATCTCCCCTCCCCCTACCGCATCCCAAAACCAGTCCAGCTCGTCCCTGCCTCCCTAACCTGTTCTTCCTCCCACCTATCCCCTCCTCCCACCTCAAGCCGCACCTCCATCTCCTACCGACCAACCTCATCCCGCCCCCTTGACCTGTCCGTCCTCCCTGGACTGACCTATCCCCTTCCTAACTCCCTACCTACACTCACCTTTCCTGGCCCCATCCCCGCCTCTTCGACCTGTTTGTTTCCTCTCCACCTATCCTCTCCTCTATCCCTCTTCTATCCGCCTCCCACTCTCTCCCTATTTATTTCAAAACCCCCTTCCCCTCCCCCTTTTCTGATGAAGGGTCGAGGCCCGAAACGTCAGCCTCTCTGCTCCTATGATGCTGCTTGGCCTGCTGTGTTCATCCAGCCCTGCACCTTGTTGTCTCGGATTCTCCAGCATCTGCAGTTCCTACTATCTCTGCTTTTAAAGGCTCCGGTTTTCATTATCTTTGAACATGAATCTCCAGTCTGCAGGTTTTCTGCCGAACATTTTGTTCACTGCCCTTGTGGAGAAAAGGTTTAGTTAGAGATACAGTTGGGGAAAGGAGTTAGCTGGAGGCGGAGCTGGACATTTCCTTGCTGTCACTCAGTTTCCGGCCCGGGCCGCCTCTCACTGTCTGTCAGCTCTTTCTCAGTCAGGTCGGGGCGGGCTGTATAAAAAAGGAAGGTGAGGCATCTCGGCTCTCATTCGGCAGTGATTGGAGTGAAGAAGCGTGATGTCTGGAAGAGGCAAAGGAGGTAAAGGCCTGGGAAAAGGCGGAGCGAAGCGGCACCGCAAAGTGCTCCGTGATAACATCCAGGGCATCACGAAACCAGCCATCCGGCGCCTGGCTCGCCGTGGCGGGGTCAAGCGCATCTCGGGCTTGATCTACGAGGAGACCCGCGGGGTGCTGAAGGTTTTCCTGGAGAATGTGATCAGGGATGCGGTCACCTACACTGAGCACGCTAAGCGCAAGACGGTCACTGCCATGGATGTGGTATACGCTCTGAAACGCCAGGGCCGCACTCTCTATGGATTCGGTGGCTGAACAAATGGACCCTTTTCCAGTGAACCCAAAGGCTCTTTTCAGAGCCACCCAAAGCCTCCGATTGAGAGCGGAGACCTGAGGACGGGGAAGGCAGCACATAGCGGGAGGGTATAGTGTACCTCAGCTGGTTATTTCACATCTTTCACGACTTTTAATTTTGGATCAATTCTTTACGAAAATACACTAATTTCGTGTCCAGCGTTACAGGAGAGCGAACAGGCAGAGCGGATTATTCACTTTGTTGTTGTCGGCAGAAACTAATGTTTTATTATCAAAATATTCCTACAGATAGAGGCTTTTCAGCAATTCGAGAGTATACTGATATGCAGCTAGTTGTGTTACATTGCGACTAAGGTAGAGAAGCAGCAGTCATTCGATCATGGCTGATTTCTCAACCCTGCTGTGCCTTGTCCCCTTAACCTTTGATCGTCTTGTGAATATCTGTGTATCTCCGTAATAATACCAGTATGTGTAGTTGGCTATACATACCATGAATAATGAGACGCGAATGATACATATTGCAGTATTTGTACTTTTTTAACCCTTCCAGGAATGATACTTTGTTCAGTTTTGATTCTGACAGCCGTGCTGATGTTTTAGTGGCGTGTTCTTTCCATCTGCCTGTTACAGACAGTTCCGGCACATTGTAATTATAATTTGGGTGAAATAAAAATGTAACGATAAAGTAATATTCTGAATTTTTATCGGTGTACACTGTATTAGCTTTTAACATGTTTAAATCGGCGGGTTGTTTAGATTAAAGGCGGTTTACACATTCGGTTGATGAGTTTGCCTGGGCTGTATTAAACACCGCGCTTTCCTCCTGCCTGTTACAGACAGCTCAGGAAATGATCCCGCATCCTGTCCGCGCTGTGTGCAAGCTAGGTTTAAAAGAAAATTCTATAAAGTATAAGGTGTAATCTTAGTTGCAGACGAATGGTGTTTTGTATTTAAATATTTATTCTCGGTGAAATCGGCGGGCTATTTGAAATTGACCAACTGTCATTTCAAGTTAACCAATCAGCCTTCAACAAATTTCAGAGATAGTGGGAACTGCAGATGCTGGAGAATCTGAGACAACAAGGTGTAGAAGAAGGGTCTAGGCCCGAAACGTCAGCCTTCCTGCTTCTCTGATGTTTCTTGGCCTGCTGTGTTCATCCAGCTCCACACCTTGTTGTCTCAGACTTCAACAATTATTTTACTGCCATTTCTGTACCTTCCGGAGCTGTTTCTCAGTGGTTTGAGGTACAGGACTGTATCCAATCCCAGTTCTAGGGCGGGCTCTCCATTGCCTTAAATTGACAGAGCAGTAATCGGTAGGCATTCTTTATGTAAGGTCACAGTGTGCTATTGCTGCAGTGTGTCGCTGCAGCTGCAATTACAGGGATTGAATGGGCCTGGGAGATGCATTCATTTCACATTTAAAAACAAAAGTCAACTTGGACTAATCAAGAGACAACAAGGTGCAAGCCTGGATGAACACAGCAGGCCAAGCAGCATCATAGGAGCAGAAAGGCTGACGTTTCGGGCCTAGACCCTTCATCAGAAAAAGGGCTAATCAAGTTATAAGTTGAGATTTTAGTAGTAATCATAAAATACATTTGAAGTGCTGGATTCCATGTGTGCAAGAGCTTACAAATTGCAGACAAAACGCCTCTGTGTGCCATTGTCTCTCTTTGTGTTTCCCCAGCTATAACTGTAAATTTCATAACAAAAACAAAGTTGCTGGAAAAAGTCAGCAGATCTGGCAGCATCTGCGAAGGAGAAAACAGAGTTAATGTTTCGGGTCGGGTGACCCTTCCTCAGAACTGATGGCGGCTGGAAAAACGTCAGTTTATATGCAGAAAATAGGGAGGTGGGTGGGGTAGGGAGTGAACCCAAAGATAGAGAAAGACAGTTGGACAGACAAAGGAATTGCTAACGATCAGGCTGGGAGGGTGAATAGTTGTTAATGGGGACTGTTATTGACAAAGAACAAGGGGTGTGCAATGGCAGGCTATATGGTAACAAGGCCTGGTATGTGGGGTAGGGGGCTAGGACACGGGAGAGTTTAGGCCCTAAAATTATTGAACTCAATATCAAGTCTGGCAGGCTGTAGGGTCCCCAAGTCGAAAATGAGGTGTTGCTCCTCCAGCTTGCGTTGGGCTTCACTGGAACACTGCAGCAAGCCAGAGATAGAGATTTTGGCCAGGGAGCAGGGTGGTGCATTGAAGTGGCAGTGGTAGTTCAGGGGCTTTTTTGCGAGCAGAACATAGATGTTCTGTGAAGCTGTCACCAAGTCTATGCTTCGTTTCCCCAATGTATCGGAGACCACATTGTGAGCAGCGAATGCAGTAGACTAAATTCTGGGAAGTGCAGGTGAAGTGTTGCTTCGCCCGGAAGGTAGATTTGGGCCCTTGGATACTGGGGAGGGAGGAGGAGGTAAATGGGCAGATGTTGCACCTTCGCCGGCTACAGGGGAAAGGTGCCGTAAGGCTATGGGGAGGTGTTGGGGGTGAAGGAAGTGTGGACCAGAGTGTCCCGGAGGGAACGGTCCCTGCGGAAGGCGGACAAAGGAGGGGAGGGTAATATGCGTCTGGTGGTGGCATCTTGCTGGAGGTGGCGGAAATGGCATCTGATGATTCTGGATGTGGATGCTGGTGGGATGGTAGCATCTGCAGGTCTTTTGGTTATTATTTAGTGTAAATTTCAAAAGCCCGACAAAACATTTAAAAGATTTTAAAGTTTAGGACACACAATCTCTCTTTTCCCCTTCCCCCTCTAGCCTATCTCAGTATATGCTCTTTGGAGGGTCGGTTCAGACTTGAATGGCCTCTTCCTGCTGTATAGGCATTCCATGTTGTTGTGCGCTGTCAGTGTATTAATGGGCCCCCCGCCTTTAGCTACTGTTTATATTTCGCTGACCTGTACTGCTAAACCTTCACATTTATTATTCCAGAGATAGTAAGAACTGCAGATGCTGGAGAATCTGAGATAACAAGGTATAGAGCTGGATGAACACAGCAGGCCAAGCAGCATCAGAGGAGCAGGAAAGCTGACGTTTCGGGCCTCGACCCTTTATCAGAAAGGGTGAAGGGTCTCGGCCCAAAACATCAGCCTTTCTGCTCCTATGATGCTGCTTGGCCTGCTGTGTTCATCCAGCCCTGCACCTTGTTGTCTCATAAAAACAAAAATCCTCAGTTACAGCAATCTGATTACAGAGTCCCGGGTCTTCACACAAAGGAAAACCAATAGATCACTAGTGACGGTCCAGCTGTCTTTCAGATGCTGTGGGTGGCTCTTAAAAGAGCCTTTGGGATGTCAGATTCAAGAGTGGTCTCTTCACTTTTTAGTAGCGCCGCCAGCTGCGGTTTTCTTGGGCAGCAGCACGGCTTGGATATTAGGCAGCACCCCACCCTGAGCGATGGTCACCCTTCCAAGCAACTTGTTGAGCTCCTCGTCGTTGCGCACGGCAGCTGGAGGTGCCTGGGAATGATGCGGGTCTTCTTGTTGTCCCGGGCCGCGTTACCGGCCAGCTCGAGGATTTCAGCCGTCAGGTACTCGAGCACCGCAGCCAGATAGACCGGCGCTCCGGCACCCACACGCTCAGCGTAATTACCCTTTCTCAGGAGCCTGTGAACAGGGCCCACCGGGAACTGCAGGCCAGCCCGGGACGACCGGAACTTCGCCTTGGAGCGAGCTTTCCCACCAGCGCCCTTTCCTCTCCCAGACATGGCCACAATATCACAAACACCTTCATTGAGAATGTTGCAATGCGCCCACATTCCGCCCTCTTATACCTTCGGGAGGAATGATGGTGCGGCCATTGCTGATTGGTTACATTGTTCAGTAACTCCTAGTAAAGTTTTAATTCCCAATCAGATATCTGCTTCATTCTCCAATCCGGAGGAGACCCGGGGAGGAGGCCCGAAAATACCGGCGCCAAATCATCAACCGTTTACTTTCCGATTTGAAAAGCCCGCCAATATGGACAATACGAGGAAGATGTTTTACAAAGATTAGTGCGTAAATGCTTACGATTTAATTTCCTTTTAGATTACAAATACGTACTTCACACAATCTCTCTGTCTCACTCCCCAAGCAACACCGTCTTCAGGCAAGTTTAGAAAGTGGCCCTGATTTATTGTGCTAGATTCCGGTTGATTGGGTTCGTTTTGAAAGCCTCTCACCGACACCAGAAAGCCCCACATACTGCAAACTGAATAAAAAAAAGGATAAATTCACATAGAGATTTGGAAATTGAAACAAAACAGAAATCGCACGATATTTCTATTCGTGGGGCTCGAATACGGGGTCATTTTTTTCGTTGCCTCGGGAGAAATTCAGCGTTCATACCCCACCGGGAAAGGTTTGAAAAACCCTCTAACATGTACGAAATAGGAAAAAAATTTTACAAAGAGGAATGAATACTTTAATTTTTCTTCGAATTTAATTCACTTTCACATTACCAGTGCACCCTGATGTATTTATAAAACCTCACACAACGTTCTTCCGGGTGAGAGGGTTAAAACTTTAAACAATAGTTTGAAGTTGCCCACCCTTATTGTCCTCGATCAGACTTCAGCCAAAGTTGCACAGTTGCTATCGCAATCCGGCAGCTGTTCTGGCTTTATTTCAGTTCATTTTGAAAGACTCTCAGCAAGAGCTGAAAGCCTCATTTACAGCATTCTGCAAAAATCTGACGAAGTCTCCATGGAGTTTTGAAAATTAATTTAAAAACGACGAATAAATTGCAAAATCTCTTCGTGGGACTCGAACAGTTAGTTTTCTTTTCAGGGGGTGAAACTAATGTTTCATACTCCACAGGGCACTGTAGCTGCTGCCCTAATCAAGGGTTAGAGTAACTTGAACATAGAGAAGTTGCTGAAAAATGACTCCGTGACGATAAATATGCTCTCTATACAGGCAGGGAAAATAGATGGGTATGAAGGCAACCGCAAATAAAAGGCAGAGGGTCAGGGACCACACGTTAATCTTTAGAACATTTATAAAAACAAACACGAAGCTTAGGGACATTAGTTATACATACTGAGGATCATTTACAAACTCAAAATGATTCAGTTGCTTCAGTGAAATTGTGGGTGGCTCTTAGAAGAGCCGTTGGGTTTTGGATGTGTGTGTTTTTGAGTACAATGTGGTGCCTCACTTGGAGCTGGTGTACTTGGTCACCGCCTTTGTACCCTCCGACACGGCGTGCTTGGCCAGCTCCCCGGGCAGCAGCAGCCGCACGGCGGTCTGGATCTCCCGGGAGCTGATGGTGCGGCGCTTGTTGTAATGGGCCAGGCGGGAAGCCACCCCGCGATGCGCTCGAAAATATCGTTGACGAACGAGTTCATGATGCTCATGGCCTTGGAGGAGATGCCGGTGTCGGGGTGAACCTGCTTCATCACTTTGTAGATGTAGATGGAGTAACTTTCTTTCCTGGATCGTTTCCTTTTCCTGGCGCCTTCTTGATAATTTTCTTCGGGCCCTTCTTGGAGGTGGGCTGCACTTTCTTTTCATCAGCCATAGTGACGGTCATTTTCAGACACAGAATAAGGGAACAAAAACAAAGTTGCTGGAAAAGCTCAGCAGATCTGGCAGCACCTGTGGAGGAGAAAACAGAGTTAACGTTTCGGGTCCAGTCACCCTCCTCAGAACTCTGTTCTGAATAAGGGAAAACGCTCGGAATCGCTTTTTATAGCATGACGGCGTCAGTAATAGTAATGAAGGATGCGGGAAAGCCTTGGTCCTGATTGGGTAGTTTTCAAGAATATCAAACCATGACATTAATCTCTCTGTGATTGGTTAGTGTGGGACACAATGAGGATCTGTCAGGATCTGCAACGAACTGTGAAACACAAACTGAAATTTTGTACACGGATCAAACTCCTAGCTCACTCTAAAATGAGCTGGTTATTGTCATTTAATGATATTTTGAACACAGTACCTGTTAGATTTTAATTGTGACAATGAACTGGTTATTATCATTTAACAATATTTTGAACACCATACCTGTGAGATTTTAATTGTGACAACGTGTTTTATTCTGCTCATGAAAATCTTTTGTGTGTAAAATATTATTCTGTTTCAACATTAGCTGAGATTTCCTCATTACGTTTTGGGCAGTATTGTGTTGTTAAGAGATTCAGGTTCACTGAGGGATAGTTTGCCGAATATCTGTCAGTCTCTAATATGTGAAAATGCGAGTGCAGTTATCAATCTGTCCTTGTCTGTTTATGCAGTGTGAGTAATTATTATTCTCTCACTATCTGTTCCTGTCATACAGTCAAAGAGATGTACAGCATGTAAACAGACCCTAGAGTCCACCACATCCATGGCAACCAGATATCATAGATTAATCTAGTACCATGTGCCAGCATTTGGTCCATATCCCTCTAAACCCTTCCTATTCATATATTCATCCAGATGCCTTTTAACTTTGCAGTTGTATCAGCCTCCACCACTTCTTTTGGCATTCAATCCATGTACACACCATTCAGTGTGCAAACGTTGCCCCTTAGGTTCCTTTTAAATCTTTCCCCTCTCACCTTAAACCCATGCCCTCTAGTTTTGGATTTTTCTACCCTGGGGAAGAGATCTTGATTATTCACCCTATCCATGCCCCTCATAATTTTATAATCTTCAATAAGGTCACCACACAGCCTCCAACACTCTAGGGAAAAAAAAAAGCCTCAATAAGTCCTGCCTATTCAGTCTCTCCCGAAAGCTCAAACTCTCCAACCCTGGCAACAATCCTGGTAAACCTTTTCTAAACCCTTTCAAGTTTAACAATGTCTTCCCTATTGCAAGGCGAGACCAGAACTGAATGCAGTAGTCCAAAAGTGACCTAACCAATGTTCTATACAGCCACAACATAACCTCCCAATCTGTGCACTCAATGCACTGACCAATCAATCGTCTTCCTCATTGCCCTGTCTACCTGCAACTCCCCTTTGAAGGAGCTATGAACCTGCACTCCATGGCGTCTTGGTTTGGAAACACTTCCCTGGAGCTTACCAATAAGTGTGCAAGTCCTGCCCTGATTTTCCCTTACAACATGTAGCACCTCACATTTATCAAGATTAAACTCCATCTGCCACTCCCCGGCCCATTGGCACTTTTGATCAAGGTCCCATTGTAGTTTGAGGTCAATGAGTCACAGAGTAATACAGTATGGACAAAGGCCATTCAGCCCAAACTGGTTCATGCTGACCATGGTGCCCAATTAGATTGTTACAACTGCCCACATTTTGTTGATATCCGTCTAAACCCTTCCCATCCATGTACCTATTCAAATGTTTTTTAGATGTTGCTATTGTTCCTGCTTCAACCACTTTCTCTGGCAGCCTATTCCACATATGCACCACTCACTGCATGAAGAAGTTGTCCCTTGAGTCCTTCTTAAATCCTTGCCCTCTAACCTGAAATCTATGTCCTCTAGTTTTCAATTCCCCATCCCTGGGCAAAAAAAAAACACTATAAGAATTTATCCTATCTATGCCTCTCATGATTTTATACACCTCAACAAGGTCACACCTCATTCTCCTACATTCCAAGAAATAAAGCCCTATCGTGGCAAACCTCTCCCTGTAACTCAGGCCCACCAGTCCTGCATAAATCTTCTTTGAACACTTTCCAGTTGAACTATGTCTTTTCTATAACAAGGTGACCAAAACTGTACACAATACTCCAAGTGTGGTTTCACCAGTGACTTATACAACTGTAAAATAATGTCCCACCTTCTTCCTCAATACCTCAATCAATGAAGGCCAGCATGCTAAATGCCTTCTTCAGCACCTTATCCACCTGTGATGCCTCTTTCAATGAACTACGTACTTGTACTCTTCTGTCCCTCTGTTCCACAACACTCCTCAGGCCCTTACCATTTACTGTATAAGGCCTACTTTGGTTTGACTTTCCAAAGTGCAACACCTCACACTTATCTGTATTGAATTGCATTTTCCAATCCTCAGCTCACTTCCCCATCTGATCAAGATCCCTCTGTAATTTTTGATAACCTTCCTCACTAACAATGATACCTCCTAATTTTGTATCATTGGCAAACTTACTAATCATGTCTTGTGCATTCACATCCAGGTCATTTATGTTAATAAAAAATAACAAAGGTCCCAGCACCGACCCCTGTGACACACCACAAGTCACAGGCCTCCAGTCCGAGAAACAACCTTCAACCATCATCCTCTGCTTTCTACCATTGAGCCAATTTTGAATCCAATTAGTTAACTTTTCCCGGATCTCATGCAACCTTACTAGGCTGTCATGCGGGACCTTATCAAAGGCCTTACTAAAGTCCATATAGACAACATGCACTGCCCTACCCTCATCTATCCATTTGGTTACCTCTTCAGAAAGCTCAAAGATTTGTCAAGCATAACTTCCCACACACAAATCCAAGCTGACTACCTCTAATCAGACCTTGACTGTCGAAATGTTGGTTGAACCTGTGCCTCAGTATCCTCTCCAATAACTTGCCTGCCACTGATATCAGGCTCACTGGCTTGTCTTTGCTACCTTGCTTAAACAACGGAACAACATTAGCCACCCTCCAAACTTCCAGAACTTCACCAGTGGCTAAAAATGAAGCAAAAATCTCTGAAAGGGCCTCTGCAATTTCTTCCCCAACCACCCACAACATCCGAGAATGGTCAGGCACAGGGAATTCATTCACCTTATTACGATCTAAGGCTGAAAACACCTCCTCTTTGGTAAAATGTATGCAGTTCAAAATATCTACACTTCTTTCCCTTATTTCCTTAGCATCCATGGTTCTCTCCTCTGTGAACACGGAGGAGAAATACTCATGAAAAACTACCCCCATCTCCTGTCGCTCCACACATAGATGGCCATGCTGATCTTTCAGGGGACATATTCTCTCCCTAGCCACCCTTTTATTCTTAATATAGCTTTCAAACCTCTTGGGATTATCTTTAACCTTAACTGCCAGATCCATCTCATACCCTTTTTTTGCTCTTCTGATTTCCCTATTAAGTGCACTCCTTCACTTTTTATTGTTATCTCGGTGATTCACTTAAGCCCAATAGCTTAAAACCAATGTGTGCCTTCTTTTTTTTTTCCTGACCAGAGCCTCAATATCCCTCAATAACCTTCTTCTGTCATGTATGTCAATTCCTGCTGTTCAAATGTGTAATGTTATTAGTCTGTGCCACTCAGTTTGTGTTATGTGAATGCGTGGGTGTAGTTCTCAATCTATACCTGTCTGTTTCTACTATAAGAATGCATGAAACTTGTTGCCAGTCCCTGCATGTTCATTCAGCTGTATCAATGAGAGTGCAGTCATTAATCTGAGCTAACCAATTTCTGCTCCGTCAAGATGTAGATTTAGTTATTAACCTGGTTGTTTCTGCTCGGCAGATGTGAGAGTGTAGTTTTCACACTGTACGTGGGAGATTTTGTTGTTAATATTTTTGTGCAGATATCATACCGTACCTGCCAGGTTTTACTTTGTGTGTGGTTCTAAATTTGTAACTGTCAGTTGTTCCTTGGTGACTTTGTTTGAACAATTATCAGTCTATTACTGAAAGATTCTGGTGTGTGAATGTGTAATTGTAGTTGTCACTCTGTCCCTATCCCAGATGTGAGAGTGTAGTAATCACATTGTACCTGGAAGATATTGTTCTGTGAATATTTGAGTGCAGTTGTCACACTGCACCTGCCACTTTTTACTTTGTGAATACGAGTGTGTGGTTTTAAATCTGTGACTGTCAGTTTCTCCTTGGTGAGTTTTTTGTACAATTATCAGTCTATCCCTGAAAGATTCTGCTGTGTGAATGTGTAATTTTAGTTATTATTCTGTCCCTATCACTCTTTACTATGTGAATATAAGCACGTATTTACTAATTTGTCCCTGTCACTTTCATGTCTTGTGAAAATGGCAGTTTAGTTATCAATCTGTTTGTTTGTATGTGCTCTGTGAATGTTTGGCAGCAGTTATCATTCTATACCTGTCAGGTTATGCTTGATGAATACATTTTCAGTCTATCCATAACAGGTTCTCTTCTAAGAATGTGAGAGTTTCAGCTATGAAGATACGTGAATGCAGTTACCAACCTATGCCTGTGAGCTCCTGTTCTGTGAATGTATGACTGTCATTATCAGTCTCAACCTCAAAGTTTCTGCTATGTGAATATGAGAGTTTAGTTATCAATCTGTACCTGTCAGTTTGTCATGTGAATGTGTTGTCATCAATGTGCCCCTGTCAGTTTCTGTCATTCAATTGTGTGACTATAGTTACTAAACTGCTCCTTTCAGTTTCTGCTATGTTAATATGTGAGTGTGGTTATCCAACTATGCCTGTCAGTTCCTGCTATGTAAATATATAACTGTTGTCATCAGTCTTTACCTGTCAGAGTCTGCTACGTGAATGAGAGTTTAGTAATCGATCTATACATGACAATTTGTTAGGTTTATGCGTGTCAGTTAATATTCTGTGAAACTGGGAGAGTTATCATCAGTTTGTTCCTGTCAGTTTCTGTCTTGTGAATACAAGAGTGCAGTTATCAATTTTTTCTCAGACAGTCACTGCTGTGATCATGTGAGTGTATTTACCAATCTGTCCCTGTCAGATTCTGTGCTGCGAATATAAAAGTGTAGTTGTTAGTCAGTACCTGTCACTTTCTGTGACATCAATGTTTGTGTAATTATGATTCTCTCCCTGCCAATTTATGCTATGTGAATGTGAGCTTAATATCAATCTGTACCTGTCAGTTTTTGTTTTTGTTTTTGCTCTGTGACTGTGAGTGTCATTTTCAGCCTCTATAGTTTCTGCCATTACAATATTTGTGTTTAGTTATTGATTTAATGTTAGTTTCTGCCAGGTGACTTTTTGAGCACAGTTATCAATCTGTAACTGACACATTCTGACATACAAGTATGGAAGTGTAGTTGTCAGCCTGTTCCTGTTGGTATGTGCAGTGTGAATAAGGGAGTGCAGTTATCGGTCTGTCTCTGTCAAATTTCTGTCATGTCAACCTGGGAGTGTCATGAATCTGTCCCTGAAAGTTACTGTAATATGAATGTGTGACTGTAGTTATCAACCTGTTCCTGTCAGTTTCTGGTATGTGGGTACCTGAGTATAGATATCATTCTCTTCCTGACAGTTTCTACTTAGTGAATATGTTTCTGAAATTATCAGTCTGTCCATGATACTGTTTTGCTAAGTCAGTGTTTAGTTATCAATCTGGCAGTTTCAGCTATGAGAGTCTATAAGCATAGTTATTAAGGTTTTTAATCCATACTGATCAGGCACTCAAATACAATAGCAATCATCCAATACCCACGAATGGAGCTGCATCAAAACACTGTTCAAGCGAGCCACAACACATTGCAGTATCCCGGAGCTGCGTAAAGCCAAGGAACAACACTGATACAGTGTCTTTAGAAATGACAGTTACCCAAAAAGCATAGTCTGCCGATACCTACACAACAGGGTAACACAACACGTCCAGAGACAGTAGTCACTCTACCATACATTAAAGACATATCTGAAATGACCACCGAGGAATCATGGTAGCCCACAAACCGACAGCTCCAGCTCCTGACGAGAATAAAGGATCCAACAACCACAACTATTAGGACCAACATTATTTACAAGATACCATGCAAAGAATAACAAAAACCTTATATAGGACAAACTGGTAGGAAACTAGCCATCAGGATTCATGAACACCAACCAGCTACCAAGAGACATGACCAACTATCACTCATCTCAATACACATGGACAAAGAGGGACACCAATTTGACTGGGACAACATAGCTATCCTGGGACAAACCAACCAAAGACATGCACGAGAATTCCTGGAGGCCTGACACTCAAACTGGAAGTCCATTAACAAACATGTTGAGCTGGACCCCATATACCAACCACTAAAAAACAAATCCGGAAGTAATGCCACCCACCCCAGCAAACAGAGGCACATAAATAGCAAGAAGGACAGAACACCAATGCTTGACTGGGGGCGCACTGATGATGTTACATAGTATGGTGACGATATGTCTGTGAACAAACTTGCAAGCTTGGTGAGCAAGTCACCAACAGCGTGATTATTAAACTGTTCCTGACAGTTACTGCAATGAAAATGTGAAAGCAATTATCAACGTGTAGCTGTCAATCTCTGCAATTTGAATGTCACTGTTATCACCAATCTTTATCAATTTCTACTTGATGACCATGTGAGTGCAGTTATCAATTAGAACCTGTCAGATTCTGCTCTGTGAATACGAGTGTAGTTATCAAACTGTACCTATCAGTTTATGCCATGTGAAACTGGGAAGGCTGACTCCAGCATCTGCAGTTCTTGCTACCTCCAAGGTTATTATCAATCTGTTCCTATCAATGTCTTCTATATGGATATGTGCATGTAGGCAATGTGTACCTATCACTTTCCCCATACCTATGAGAATCTACTCTGTGAATATTTGAGTATAGTTATCAATCTGTACCTGTCAGTATTTTTTTAATCTGTGGATATGAGAGTGCAGTTATAAATTTGTCCCTGTCACTTTATGCTCTGCGAAATTGGAACTGTTATCATCAACATGTTCCTGCCAGGTTTTGCTATGTGGATATGTGAGTATAGTTATCGTTCAGTTGCTGTCAGTTTGCAATGTGAATGTGAGTGTAGTTATTAATGTGTGCATACCAGTTTCTATTATGTGAATATGTGAAAGTTTTTATCAATCTTTACCTACAAGTTTCTGCAAAGTCAATATGAGAGTCTCATCATATTTTTTTGAGGTTAGGTATCAATCCGTACTCATCACTTTCTACTTGTAAAAGTGGCTTAATTGTCAGCAGTTATCATTCTATACCTGTCAGGTTATGCTTGATGAATACATTTTCAGTCTATCCATAACAGGTTCTCTTCTAAGTGAGAGTTTCAGCTATGAAGATACGTGAATGCAGTTACCAACCTATGCCTGTGAGCTCCTGTTCTGTGAATGTATGACTGTCATTATCGGTCTCTACCTCAAAGTTTCTGCTATGTGAATATGGGAGTTTAGTTATCAATCTGTACCTGTCAGTTTGTCATGTGAATGTGTTGTCATCAATGTGCCCCTGTCAGTTTCTGTCATTCAATTGTGTGACTATAGTTACTAAACTGCTCCTTTCAGTTTCTGCTATGTTAATATGTGAGTGTGGTTATCCAACTATGCCTGTCAGTTCCTGCTATGTAAATATATAACTGTTGTCATCAGTCTTTACCTGTCAGAGTCTGCTACGTGATTGAGAGTTTAGTAATCGATCTCTACATGACAATTTGTTAGGTTTATGCGTGTCAGTTCATATTCTGTGAAACTGGGAGAGTTATCAGTGGAGGTATGATTCATTATGTGATAATTGTTATTAGAGTAATTTTATACAGATTTAATCCAATTCCTGAGTGTATACTTTGGACAAGGATTCAGTCCATCCATCTTCAAAAATGGTGTAAATGTCAATGGGCTATGAATGGTGAAATTTGTTGGAACTGGGTATATATGTGTGAGAGATAATCATTTTGTGTATATCATGTTTCTGTTACCTGGAGTTAAATGGAACTCCATAGCTGTTAGTCTTTGGATCACGTCTGTAGTTATGATGTTTGTGTTTTGAACTAATTCTGAATCAGTCAGTACTTGTGTCTGTCGGTCCGTCCACATGGAGACAAAGCAGAGTTATTATTACAAGTCCTGTGACAATTCTTCAGAACAGAGGTTCAACTTCAGAACACTCGTTTCTCTTCACAGATGCTGACAGATTTGCTGAGTTTTTGCAGAAATTTCTATTTTTCTTTGATTTCCAGCATCTGCAGTTCCTGGAGAGAAAAGAAAAATGAAGTTGCATTTCCTCCGTGTTGTTTTACTCTCGATTTGAACATATCTGTCTGGAAATTGAGCTCAATGTGTGTCTGACTCAATCCGCTCTGTGACTGTGGAAAGGATATTCTGTGCTCTGACAGTGGGAACATACCTGCTGTTTGTTAGAAGGAGCTGGTCACACTTGGCTCTGTACTGAAGAAATGTTACTTTGCCTTGGTCCATCAAGTGATTGTCCGTCAGGAAGACAGAAGAGATAGCTCCTGTAAACCAACATTTAGTTGGGTTTGGAAATATTTAACTGATCAATGCAATGTTTAGTTAATAATCATTTGGATATTTTATTTATCGCCAGAAATTCTAACATAACTATGTTGCTGATTCCACTCTTGCCCTGAGGTGCTCTTTGTCTGATCAATTTTAAAAACTTCAACACTAATTGAGTAACCGATACCTGTACAGCTCCATAACTGGAATTACCCAATGCAAGCTTGTCTGTGGATATGAGTTTAGTTCTTGACCTATTCATGTCAGTTCCTACTTGTTGAATGTGTGAGTGTCATCATCAATGTGTCCCTCTAAACGTTTGGCAAATTATTTATGTATTACACAGCAGAGACTGACAGAGACAGATTGATCTAGAACTACAGATAAACTTAAATGATACAGGACAGAAGGAGGCCGTTTGATGCATCATGTCCATGCTTACCCGAACACCACCAGATGACCACCATAATCGCATTTTCCTGCACAAATCCCACAACGCTGCAGGATTCAATCTATTGTCCTTCAAAACTTAGTTCATATGTGACAGACCATCAACAGAGGAGAGCCAGATTATTTTGTGAAGAACTTGGAAATTAAAATTTAATACTGAGGACTGTTGTAGAAATACCCAGATTTTATATAATGAGAATTTTTTGGAAAAGAGCAGTTGTTATGAAACAAGTCGGGCAGCCTCTGCTCCTATGATGCTGCTTAGCCTGTTGTGTTCATCCAGCTCTGCACCTTGTTGTCTCAGATTCTCCAGCATCTGCAGTTCCTACTATCTCTCTCCTTCAATCTTCCTGCATTCTGCTACTGAGCAGTTTAAATGGTTCTTGCAAAGTGGACAGCCAGTTACTATTTAAGCTAATTTGAAAAAAATATGTCTTCTTGCTTATGACAGAATAATAAAAAATCTACTCCTGCTGGATAAAGAAATTGAGAACTATCCTGCGATAAAGGTGGAGATGGTAGTTCCTCCGCCACAATGATATATTTATGGAAATTGAATGCTGGCTGAATGGGTGGAGAATTATTGGCTGGTTGTTTCTAACCAGTGCAGACTCGATGAGAGAAAGGACTGTTTGCTGTGCTGCAGTCATCTCTGCCCATATAGGTGTGAGAGATAATCATTTTGTATATATCATGTTTCTGTTACCTGGAGTTTAAATGGAACTCCATAGCTGTTAGTCTTTGGATCACGTCTGTAGTTATGATGTTTGTGTTTTGAACTAATTCTGAATCAGTCAGTACCTGTGTCTGTCGGTCCGTCCACATGGAGACCAAGCAGAGTTATTATTACAGGTCCTGTGACACTTCTTCAGAACAGAGGTTCAACTTCAGAACACTCGTTTCTCTTCTCAGATGCTGACAGATTTGCTGAGTTTTTGCAGAAATTTCTACTTTTGTTTGATTTCCAGCATCTGCAGTTCCTTGGCTTTTCTATGTCAGGAAAATGTGTTTGGAATTCACATTATTTATTTGTTATGTTTATATATGGGATAAATATTTATGAAAGGAACAACTCTGCCCTGATCAGTTACTGGTAAACTAAACATATGTGTCATTCACAACACAAAAACAAAGTTGCTGGAAAAGCTCAGCAGGTCTGGCAGCATCTGTGAAGAAAAAAAATCAGAATTAACGTTTCGGGTCCGGTGACCCTTCCTCAGAACCTTAAGTGTCATTCATTCTTTATTTCGGTGACTCATGACCTGTCTGAGAATGCAATTTCTTCTACATCTGTATTTAACATCCACCTCTCAGAAGATTGTTAAAACAATATAACAGAGTGATCATCTGGATTCTAACTTGAAAAATATCTTTAATAAATGGAGATTTAATTCAGTTCCTACTTAAATTCGGTTTCCAAAATTGACAGGGACTGACTGATAAAGACATTTATATATTCACACAGAAATCCGTCCCTGTCTGTTTCTGCAATGCAGATATGAGAGTTTAGTCATCAAACTGTTCATGTTAGTTTCTGCCATGTGAATGTTTACGTGCAGTTATCAATCTATACTGAAGAATCTTTCTGAAGAAGGGTCTAGGCCCGAAACATCAGCTTTCCTGCTCCTCTGATGCTGCTTGGCCTGCTGTGTTCATCCAGCTCTGCACCTTGTTATCTCAATTTATACTTGTTGGTTTCTATGATGTGAATATGTGAATGTAATGACCAATCTATGTCTGTCAGTTTCTGCTGCGTGAATATTTAAATACAGTTATCAGTTTGCACTTGCCAGTTTCTTCTATGTGAATGTCATCACCGATCCTTATCTGTCAATTTCAGCTTTTGTAAATGTGTGAGTCTAGTTATCGGTCTGTCCTTGTCAGATTCTGCTCTGTTAATATGCGAGTGTAGTTATCAAATTTTACCCAGTTCTGAGGAAGTGTCACTGGACCTGAAACATTAACTCTGACTTTCTCTTCACAGATGCTACCAGACCTGCTGAGCTTTTCCAGCAAATTCTGTTTTTGTTCCTGATTTACAGCATCCACAGTTCTTTTGGTTTTTATCAAATTTTACGTCAGTTTCTGCAAATTGAATGTGTGAATAAAGTTGTCAATCTATGTCAATCAAGTTTCTGCTCTTCAATCTGTGCAGTTATCAATTTTTACTGTCAAATTCTGCTTTGTAAATATCTAAGTACAGTTATCAAGCTGTACCTGTCAGTTTTTGCTGGGTGAAACCAGAAGTATTATCATTCTATCCATGTCAGTTTCTGCTATGTGCTAGCATGAGTATATTTACCAATCTAACTTTCAGTTTCTCCTCTGTGCATCCAAAAGTGTAGTTATTAATCTGTACCTGTTTCTGGTTTGTGAACGTGTGAATGCATTTACCATTCTCTCCCCATCAGTTTCAGCTACATGAATGAATGAAAGTAGTTGTCAACGTGTCCCTGTCAGTATCTGAAATCAGAATATTCAAATGTATTTGTGCAATTGTCAGTCTATCCCTGATAGTTTCTGCTCTATGAATGTGTAGTTTAGTTTTTGATATATTCCTGTCAGTTTCTGCTTGGGGAATATGTGAGCGTTGCTATAAATCTGTACCTGTCAGCTTCTGGTTCATCAAGATGGGAATTTAGTTATTAATCTGTACCTGTTAACTTTGGTTTTGTGAAGAATTGAGTGTAGTTATTGATCTATACCTTGTCAGTAGCTGTCACATGAAGATGGGAGTGTAATCATCAATCTGTCCCTCTCAGTTTCTGCTGTGTAATATGTGAGTTTAGTTGTCAATCAATACCCATCAATTCCTGCTTCATGAATGCGGGAGTGTATTGCAAATATATACATGTCAAATTTTTCTGTGAATGTGCAAGTGTAGTCATCAATCTCTATATGTTTATGCTTTTTTGTAATGCGTGCATGCATTTATCAATCTGTACCTGTCAGTTTTTTGCAGTCTGAACGTGTGCATAATTATCATTCTGTCCCTGTCATTTTCTGTTATGTGAATAGGAGAGTGTAGTTATCAATATGTGCCTGTCACTTTCTTCTCTATGGCTGTGTGAGTGTATTTAGCCATTTGTGTCAGTCAGATCCTGCCCTGTAAATCTGAGAAACTAGATATTAACCTATGCCTGTCACTATCTGATTTGTGAATGTGTGAATGCATTTATCATTCTCTCCCTGTCAAGTTTCTGCTGTGTGAATATGCAAGTGAAGTCATTGATCTGTGACTCTCAGTTTCAGCTGAATATTGCAGTTTCGAAAGCTGCAGGTTTTCTTTGATGTTCAAATATCTGCTCATCAACATGAATCAGATTTTATTTGCAGCCATGTGTGTAAGGTGCTGTAAGTGAAATTGTCAGTGTTTATACCATTCTCTGGCTCTAGCAATGTGCCTGAAGGTTGAGTATATTCCACAATATTCAGTCTATAGTACAGTTGAAGTTTTATTCTAATATTGGTCAGTCTCTGGTCTGATTGTGTTTAGAGCTTAATGTTCATTTGTTGCAAGCTCACTGTGCGAGACGTTCTTAATTGTGAGTCAACAATCTTGGTATCTGCTTGAATGTATGTTATTTGCTGTATCTTTTCAGGTCAATATTCGATTTCCTTCTGGTCCATTTAATAACAAACTTTATATTCAGCAGTAGTGTATCAGATGGGTTCTGCTATTCAGTTCGTCGAGTTGTACAAACAAATTCAATGGCAATATAGGGTTAAATCTGAAACTTGTCCTGATATGCAATTCCTCCTGTTGTACAAAAGGAAAAAAAGTACTTTAATAACCTCTCTAAGTCTCAGACATGGTGAGATATTTGGAGGTGCAATTAATCTCTTGTTCAATCTACTTCTTGGACTACTTCATGGGAATTCAGCATGTCAAAAAAATTCACACAATTTTTTCCGATGTAGCGAACAATTGATAATTTACTTTCTGACCATGGCAATTACCGTGTATTTAAATCTATAGGGAGTACACGGAGATTGAAGTACTTAGCTCATGTTCTGTTCTGGTTGTCTCTTATCATGAAAGGCTAGCTCTCTGACCCGAAATCTGTGAGTAGAAATCATTTTGAGTGTTACATGTTCTGAGGCTTGAAGTGTATATGGTCTTCACGGCTGTTAGATGTTGAAGCACGTGTGTCATAACAATGTATGTATGTATTTGCAACTCATTGTAAATCACTCAGTAGGGGGAGTGTGTGTGTGTGCATGTGCTGTTTATGTTATGTGCGCACTCAGTAACCATTCTATGTCACGCATTTGGAAGTCACATTATTTAATTGTTCTCTCTATGCCTGGGACATCTATTTGTCAAAACATTAATACTGGCCTGCTCAGTTACTGATAATGTGAATGTTTTCTTCCATATCTGTACTCATTATCTACTTCACATATAGTTGGTGTAACTATGTAACAGCATGAACTATTTCTTCACCTTGACAGTAACTTTAAAAACATGCTTACTAAATGCAGATTTACTGCCGTTCCTTCGTGTCTGTTTCAGATGAAGATTCAGTCTATCCCTTTTCAAAAATGTTGTAAATGTCAGTAGGCTATGAATGAAGGAAACTGTTGCAACTGTGGAGGTGTGCATTGAGAAAAAGAGAGAAAAAAACTATTTGTATTTTGTTGGTTGTGTTTGACTGTTGGCTTGAATGCATATCACTGGAAATTGAGTTCAACGTGTCTCTGACTCAAACTGCTCTGTGCCTGTGGAAAGGATGTTCTCCATTCTGACAGTGGTAACATACCTGCTGTTTGTGAGAAGCAGCTGCTCACACTTGGCTTTGTACCAAGGAAATGCTACACTGTCTTGTTCCTTCATGTATTTGCCTGGAGGAAAACAGAAGAAATACCTTCTGTAAATCAGCATCAGCCAAGTTTGACAATCTCAAACATATTAATGTATATTCAGTTGATAATTATTAGGATGTTTCTTTTCTTCAACTTTACCTGACGAAAGAGCAGAGCTCTGAAAGCTTGTAATTTTAAATAAACCTGTTGGACTATAACACAGTGTCATGAGACTTCTGTCTTTTCTTTGAAGCCATCAATTCAAACACAGGTCAGATTCCATTTTACCTTGAGCTGCTCCTTGTGGGAGGATTGTTTATTTCCCAATTGAGTGAGATCCAGAAACCAAACAACAATTGCATGGCTCCATCTAAGGTGCTACGTGAAGATGCTGCAATATTGACAAGTTTGTGTTACCAGATCCCAACACACTAACTGTTGAAAAGAAGAACAACAGGTACTATTTCAAACGTTTTTACTTGAGACATATAATCTGTTGACTCCAATCTACGTCCTTTACAGGATTCTTATATTTCCACAGTCTTGTCTGTGTTTCCACTATTCATTGCACAATGTCAACAAACAGTAGCCAAACAAGCAGCATTTGGGGCAGGGCCAGCATCAGCATGTGCTGCTTTTCCCAATAATTCCCAGCAACAAACATCAATGGGTCATTTCCCTAATTCCCTTTTCTCCCACTGTGAGCAAAACAACTGGGGCTGTGGGAAAAAGGGCAGAGAATGTTTCAAACTGGGGCATTGGCCCTTTATGAAGCTACAATGGAGCTCATTCCCAGGTCGTGTTAATAACTCCCTGCCTCCAGCTCTCTCAGAATCTAATGAGGAATGTTAGGGCTGCTGATGTCTAACAGACACAAAATGGCTGGCAGCTAAGCTGTCCCTCTAGCCCTGCTGAATATGGCTGACAAGTGGTTAAACAGAATGAAAAGCCTGCTCCAGCATTTGACAAAGACACAATGAAACATTTGAGAAGGGGTTATTCCGAGGCAAAAGGGAGCATTGCACAAACAACAGCTGCAAGAAGATTTGTTAGAGACAGCTTGAAGATTTGCAACAAACATTGAAGGGGATAGTAAACTCCTGCAATAACAAACAGATGAACTAATGGGATTGTGGCTCATAAAAACTCTCCAGGATCAAACAAGTTCATTAAATTCGATAAGTGATTGATTTCAGTCTCATTAATGAAAGGATGTTGTCCCATTAGGTGAACAGAGTTAGTTAGGACAAGGGGTGTAAATCATCCCAGAAGACAGTCGGCCTAGCTCATCATGAAAACAGCAGATAACACCATTTTGCAGCAATTAGTTGTTTTTTGAAATTATTCACAATATTAAGAAATTGGTTCCAGTTAAAGATCCTTCAGATAGATTTCAATGTAATTCTAAATATACATATATAATAAATTACAAATATCACTAAAGCATTAGGGGAGAAGATTCAAATATAGATATGAAAGTTAATTAATCTCTGGAAGCTTTCCTATATCACTAAAGGAATGCCTGGTGCAACCTGTAAGAAACAATTGTCTCACAACTCATTATATAAAGAGTGCTAACAGTACAGGTACACGTAACGACTTTACATATAACTAACTTTATAATAGAATTAATATCATGAACTTTATAGCAATTAGTGAGAATCAACTCAGAGATAATAAGAACTGCCAATGCTGAAGGAACACAGCAGGCCAGGCAGCATTAGAGGAGCAGGAAAGTTGACATTTTGGGTAGGGACCCTTCCTCAGAAATGTCAGCTTTCCTGCTCCTCTGATGCTGCCTGTCCTCCGAGTAAGAATCAACTGTTTTCTTTTTTATAATTCGGACAGTGGGAAAATATGAAGAGAAACAGAATTTGAGAGAGATAGCAAATGCATACAATGAACAACAGAATTCAAGCAGGTCTTAGAGACAAGCAAGCCTGGGGCATGACCGAAGGTGCACTGCCGGTAACTTTGGAAAGCGAATTAATAGGATGCATGGAAAGATCCCAAGGCCTGGTGATTACATTGTCTGTTAAACATCATGAGATCGTGGCAAACCTCGGCCTGGCTATTGGAGTGTCCATCAACAATTACGTGTTTCAAAGGATTGGATGTATAGAGTAAGGGGAAGGGCACAGTGATCCCATTGTATGGGATTATTGTAACACAAAATGCACAAAAATACTGCATTCCACTGCAAAGATCACAGCGTCATCAACTTCTCTTCCAATTTGAGCTAAAGATTAATGGGATAACTGCATCATCGGGAGAGGGGTGGCTGTGGCCCTCTCCCTGCATGATCTGGTGACTGCTTGATTAAATACAGCCATGGGCCTGAATTCTGCCTACCCCCCGAGTCTTTGTCTTAGGTCTGGAGTTTCACTCCTGCAAGGAATCAAAGAAGCTGTTTGACATTCGGCCCATTCAATTTGTTCCACTGTTCAATGGCACAATATCTGATCCAATTGAGCTGTTAATTGTATTATACTCACCTTGAACTTTATCCCATAAGTATTAACTCGATGTCGAAAGAGCATACAGAGATTTGAAAGAAATGGGACATTCTTACTGAGGCAACACGTAACTATTGGATGGCACCTTGTGTCACAGTGGTGTCTAGATGGAAGCGGTCGTGGGTTTGGAAGGCACTGTCTCAGGAGCATTGGTGAATTTCAGCTGTGCATCTTGTGGAAGGTACACACTGCTGCTTCTGAACATTGGTGGTTGAGGGAATGGATGTATGTGGATGTAGAGCCAATCAAGTGTATTTTTCCTGGATGGTGTCTTGCTTCTGGTGTGTTTGTGGTGCTGCACTCATCCAGATAAGTGGGGCTCAGCCATCACATCCCTGATGATTATATTAGATGGTGGACAGGAATTGGGCATTCAGGAGGCCAGTTACTCACTGCAGGATTCCCAGCCTCTGACCTGTCCTTGCAGCACCTGCATTTGTGTGCAAGTTCAGTTATAGAGTCATAGCGTCCAAGAGTGAAACAGCATGGAAACAGACCCATTGATCCAACTTGTCTGTGCTAGATTGACATCCCAATCTGACCTAGTCCCATTTGCCAACATTTTGCACATATCCCTCTGAAGCCTTCCAGTTCACGTCCCCATCCAGATGGCGTTTAAAAGTTATAATTGTACCCGCCACCAGGAGTTCCTCTGGCAGCTTGTTCCATACATGCCCCACACCCTGGACTAAAGAATTCTCCCTCAGGTCTTTTTTTAACATTGACCCTCTCACTGTAAACCCATGCCCTTAAGGTTTGGGGTCCCCCACCAGAGGAAAAAGACCTTGTCTATTCACCCTATCCATCCCCCTCATGATTTTATAAAACATCTGTAATGTCACCCCTCTGATGCTCCAGGGTAGAAAGCCCCAGCCCGTTCAGAATCTCCAAACAGTTCACGCCATCTAGTCCCGGCAACATCTTTGTAAAAATTGTCTGTACCCTCTCCAGTTCAACAACTTCCTTCCTACAGCAGGGTGACCAGAACTTCATGCAGTAAAAGCCGACTTAACAAATTTCCTATACAGCTGCAACATGACATCTCAACTCCTAATCTCAATGCACTGACCAATGAAGGCAAGTGTGTCAAACGCTTTCTTCACCATCTTATCTACTTGCGAATCCACTATACACATGAACCCCGAGGTCAGTTTGTTTGGTAACACTTCCCATGGCCCTCCCATTAACTGTATAAGTCCTCTCCTGTTTTGAGCTATGAGAAAGTATGTGTAATTATCATTCTCTTGTCAGTTTCTGCAACGTGTGTATGTGAGAGCAGCTATTAATTTATGCATTTCAGTTTCTGTTATGTCTATTTGTGAGTTTAGTAATTGTTCCAGATATGTCAGTTTGTGCTGTGTGACTGAGAGAGTGAAGTTCTCAATCTGTACTCATCAATTTCTACTCTTGTGCATCTGACTGCCAGTAATATTCTGTGACATTGCTTCATTTGGAGAGAGTAGTTATGAGAGTGTGGAGAGTGAGCCTTAATCCCGGTTGCATTTGAGATTTATGAGCTGTCTGTCAGTCTGTGGGGGTAAGGAGGTGGAGAGCAGATGGGGATACAGTTCATAGTCTCAACAATTAGTGGAAACTGGTATGCAGAACAGATAAAGAATACAAATGTCTGAGTGCAAACACGATGGGCTGAACGGCCTTCTTCTGTACTTGTGCCAAGTCCGTATTTCTGATGATAAAGGAAATTACATCCTGTTGTATAGCATATCAGGATAAAGATATCATGTAGAAATGGACAGACAAGCCTATTTTGAAAAAAACCTGGTCCTGTAAGTCAGTGCAGGCTATTTTGTTTTTTAGGGTTCTACGGTATCACTGAGACACTTAGTTTTATTTTGCATTGGGATATTGTTTTATTTTTAATTTATTTAGAGAGCTTTATTCTGCATCTGACAGTCCACGCTGCATTCTCTGCTTGTCAGGCTTTGGCACAGAAAGTGAATTTGCATTTCACATTATTTAATTGTTGTGTCTTTGTATGGGACATCTATTCATCAAAAGATGATTTGAGTCCTAAATAAAGACTCAAAAAACTGCAGCTGCTGTAAGTCATAAACAAAAACAGAATTTGTTTTAAACGCTAAGCAGATCTGGCAGCATCTGTGAGGAGAAATCAGAGTTAACGTTTCTGAACAAAGGTCACTGGATCTGAAACGTTAACTCTGATTTCTCTTCACAGATACTGCCAGGTCTGCTGAGCCTTTGCAGAATCATCTATTTATTACTTTAGCCCTCCTCAGTCACTGATAACATCAAAAGTTTCCTTCTATGTTTATACTCAATATCTACTTCATAAGGTCATTGTAACGATGTAACAGCTTAATCTATTTGTATACTTTGAATGTAACTTTAAAAATGGCCTTACTTAACATGCATTCAATGCAGTTATTGAGTGCATATTTGTGAAGAAGATTCAATCTATCCCTCTTCAAAAACTGTGAATGACAATGGGCTTTTAAAAATGAACTTTCCTGGAAATGCGCTAGTTTATACAGAAAAAAAAACGTAATACATTTATATTTTGTTGGTGGTGTTTGACACTTGGATTGAATATTTATCTCTGGGAATTGAGCTCAATGCAAGTCTTAATCAGCTCTGTGACTGTGGAAAGGACACTCTCCGATCTGACAGTGGTAACATACCTGCTGTTTGGTAGGAGCAGTTAGTCACACTTGGTTTTGTACCACGGAAATATTACATTGTCTTGGCCCATCAAATATTTGCCTGGAAAAAGACAGAAGACAATTCTCCTATAAATCAACATCCACCGAGTTTGAAAATATCAAAATTGATCAATGCAAAATTTAGTTAATACTCACGATAATTCCTTGTTTTAAAGCTAACAATTTGAACAGAGATGGGTCTGGTTCCATAATTACCCTGAGCTCCTCCTAGTATCTTTCTTTTTCAGAAATTCTAAAACAATTTACCAAGATAAAAAATAAACTAACCAACACCTGTACGGGTGCATAAATGGAATGCTTCCACAGTGCAATATCCAGCTCCCAATACATTAACAATCGAAAGGAAAAACAACAGACACTATTTCAAACATTTCACTTGAGACTTTTAAGCCAGCTATATTTATCCCTTACAGGATTTGCACATTTGGAAATACATTTTTTTTCACGATCCAATGCTAATTCACAACTCACAACGTGAAACAGAAGCTAAATGATGAATATCCATCAGTGCTTCGGGGATGAATATCCATCAGTGCTTCGGGGATGAAAAACCACAAAAATGACCCACC
>NC_063375.1:3919162-3920568 GCF_021869965.1 Rhincodon typus
CTTGCCGCTGTGTCTCCCTCAGCAGGCCCACACACAGCCCGAGAAAGACCTCTCTCTTCCCCAACAGGCCGCTCACTCCAAGTTCCGGGACCTGTTCCTGCTCCGCTCGGCCTCTTACAAACAGCCCCCGGTTCTCCCTGAACTGAGCCCGAATCAATGCCGGTCTCGGAGCCCTCCTCTGTGTCCCAGGCTCACATTTCGATGTGCTGCAGGAAGAAGCCTGCTGTTCCCTCGCTTCCCTGGGCGCTGATCTCTTCATTGCCGTCTGTTTCAAATAAACCTCTTCCACTCACTGAGTAAATGCTCCTCAAAGGCAGCGCTTGAGAGGGACTCACGCATGCGCTCCTCTCATCAGCAACGAGCGGCTTTGGCGGGGTGGGTCTGGTGGGGGGCGCGGTAGGGCCAGCAGTGCGCATGCGCTGCTTTGCCCACTGATTCCCAGAAACAAATATCAATGGGTCATTTCCCTAATTCCCTTTTCTCCCAGTTTGAGCAAAGCAACTGGGGGCTGTGGGGGAAAGGGCAGAGAACGTTTCAGGCTGGGGCGTTGGACGTTGATGAAGCTCCAATGGAGCTCATTCCCAGGTCGTGTTAATAACTGCCTCCCACCGGCTCTCTCACAATCTAATGGGGAAGCGGAGAAGCTGACGGCCATTCGGCCCATTTAATGTCTCCACCGTTCAATAACATCACGTCTGATCTCATGTTAACTGTAGTATTCAATCCTGCTGACCTTCGTCTCATATTAACTCTGTCAAAATAACATACAGAGCGATGGGATAAAGGGGACATTCTTACGAAGGCAGAATGTAACTGTTGGAGGGTGTCTTACGGCGCAGTGGTAATGTCCCCATTTTTGGTTCAGGAGGGCCGTGCTAAAGTCACACCCGGACCAGAGATGTGTAATAACATCTCTGGAATGCGATGCAAATACCAGTTTGGAGTTGATGACTGATTTTAGTCTCAGGTATGCTTAATCACCTCGTGATTAATGGGGTACCGCAACGAAAGACTGCAGTGTTTTTTTTTATTTACTCACTCCTGGAACGTGGATGTCGCTGGCCGGCCCCAGCATTTATTGCCCGCCCCTAGTTGCTCCCCTTGAGAAGGTGGCGCCTTCTAGAACAGTTGTCGTCCGTGTTTTGCCCACAATACCGTTAGCAGGGAGTTCCAGGGCTTCGATCGAGCGACAGTGAAGGGGATATATTTCTAAGTTAGGATGGTGGTTGGCTTGGAGGGGAACTTGCCCTATATCAAGGTGGTGTTCCTCCACATCAGCTGCCCAAATCCTTTTAAATGGATGCATTTGTGAGTATGCAAGGTGCTCTTTTTACAGTTCACAAAACTGTAGTTTAAGAGGGCTGTTCAACACAGTTTTTGATCCACGGAAGAGGCGTACAAATTGA
>NC_063375.1:3930568-3946368 GCF_021869965.1 Rhincodon typus
AAAAACAACAGGCACTATTTCAAATATTTCACTTGAGACTTTTAACCCGGCGACTGCTATGTTTTTCCTTTACTGGATTAACACATTTGGAAATACCTTTTTTTTCACGATTCAATGCAAATTCGCAACAAACAACGTGAAACAGAAGCTAATCGATGAATATCCATTAATGTTTAGAGAATGAAAAACCACAAAAATGACCACCAGCAGCTTCTTGTTGCTGTGTCTCCCTCAGCAGGCCCACACACTGCACGCTCAGGCCGCTCACTCCAAGTTCCGGGACCAGTTCCTGCTCCGCTCGGCCTCTGACAAACAGCCCCGGGTTCTCCCCGAACTGAGCCCGAATCAATGCCGGTCTCGGAGCCCCTCTCTGTGTCGCAGGCTCACATCTCGATGTGCCGTTCGAAGAAGCCTGCTGTTCTCTCGCTTCCCTGGGCGCTGATTCTTCATTGCGGTCTGTTTCAAACAAACTTCTTCCACTCACTAAGTCAATTCTCCTCAATGGCAGCGCTGGGGGAGGGGCTCACGCATGCGCTCCTCCAGTCAGCAACAAAGCTGCATTGGGGATGAGGCCAGCATCGCGCATGTGCTGCTTTCTCCAATGATTCCCAGAAACAAACGTCAATTGGTCATTTCCCCAATTCGCTTCGTTCCCAGTTTGAGCAAAGCAACTGGGGACTGTGGGAGAAAGGGCAGAGAACGTTTGAAACTGAGGTAAAGGCCGTCGATGAAGCTCCAATGGTGCTCATTCCCGGGTCATGTTAATATCTGCCTCCCTTGCCTCTCTCACTTTCTAATGGGCAAGCGGTGAAGCTGACGGCCATTCGGCCCATTTATTGTGCTCCACCGTTCAATAACATCACGTTTGATCTCATGTTAACTGTAGTATTCAATCCTGCTGAACTTCGTCTCATATTTACTCTGTGAAAATAACATACAGAGCGAAAGGATAAAGGGGACATTATTACGAAGGCAGAATGTAACTGTTGGAGGGAGTCTTACGGCGCAGAGGTAGTGTCCCCATTTCTGTTTCAGGAGGACCGTGCTAAAGTTACACCCGGACCAGAAGCGTGTAATAACATCTCTGGAACGCGATGCAAATACCAGTTTGGAGTCTCAGGTAAGCTGCAGACAGAAACCTTGTGATAAACGGGGTACCTCAACAAAAGACCCCAGGTGTTTTTTTTTTTATTTACTCACTCCTGGAACGTGGATGTCACTGGCCGGGCCCAGCATTTATTGCCCGCCCCTAGTTGCTCCCCTTGAGATGACGCTTGAGGTGGTGCTTTCTAGAGTCGCATTCTAGAACAATTGTAGTCTATGTTTTGCCCACAATACCGTTAGCAGGGAGTTCCAGGGTCTTGATCGAACGACAGTGAAGGAAAGGGGATATATTTCTAAGTTAGGATGGTGGTTGGCTTGGAGGGGAATTTGCCCTATATCAAGGTGGTGTTCCTCCATATCAGCTGCCCAAATGCTTTGAAATGAATGGATTCGTGAGTATGGAAGGTGCTCTTTTTCCAGTTCACAAAACTGTAGTTTAAGATGGCTGTTCAACACAGTTTTTGATCCACGGAAGAGGCGTACAAATTGAGAAGAAAAAGAACTTGAAAGAAAAAAAAGTCCCTGAAGCGGCAGAACATTTCAAAATCAGGAAAGAAGGAAAAAATGTGTTCATTACGAAAGAGAAAATGAGGAAAAGAGTAAGCTTGCAGTAGCCATTCAAAAACTGTTAATGTATTGATAAATTTGTCAGGGGAGAATGGAAATAAAACTAGGTTGGGAAATACAAATGTAGGTCACTTACAATCAAAAAGAGGGAAGTCCATTATGCGCAATTAAACAAATGGCTATCCAACTGAATAATTAGTGTTGTTCAATGTTCACAAAGAAGAACACATTTCTGAAGAAGGGTCTAGGCCCGAAACGTCAGCCTTCCTGCTCCTCTGATGCTGCTTGGTCTGCTGTGTTCATCCAGCTCTACACCTTGTTATAACACACCAGGAATGTTGGTGGAAACAGAATTTAGTGAGAGAGAGAAACTGAATTAAATCAGTATTATTCAGTAAATTTTGTTGGGAAAATTGACAGGATTGAAGCCTGGGAAATACCAGGGACTGATAATTATGTCCCAGAGCACTTAACACAGTACCCTTCGAAATAGTGGATGTATTGCTAATCATGTTCCAAACCTCTATAGGCTCTACAATGATTTCCAAAGATTGGAGGGTACCTAATGTAAGCAGTCTATTTGAAAAGGGAAGTAGAGATAAAACTTGGAATTTTACACCAGTCAAACTGCAGGAAAAAGAGTATTTTATTGCAGATAATTTGGGATAAAATGTCAGGATCAGACAGAGTCAGCATGGATTTGAAAGGCCCGTTCCCGTGCTGTACTCTTCTATGTTCCCATCCTGACAACTCTACTGGAATAAAGATGATAAAGTGAGGTGTTAACTTTAATTTACAAAAGCTTTTTTTTAACAAAATCCCACATCAGTTATTAACGTGTTAAAATCAAGAAAATGGAATTGGTGTAGAGCTTTGAGAATGACATTTTTAAAAAAAAAATAGTTGGATAAGAGGAAACACAAAGGGAATGAATGGATCTTTTTCTCAATGGCAAGCAGTGACGAGGGGTCATGGCAAGATTCAGTTTTAGGATCAAAGCTGTTCACAATATATTCACAATGATTTAGTTTAGTACTATCTCCATATATACTGATGGGACAAAATTGGATTGGATGGTCAGCTCTGAAAGAGGATGCATTGTTTGTGAAGAAGTCGAGTCAGTGGGCAAATCCATCTAAGACACTGTATAATGTGGATAAATGTAAGGTAGCACTTTGGTAGCAAAACAAAAGGAAGGCAGGTCATTTTCTGAATGTCGATAAGTGGACACAGTGGAATTTGCAACGAGACCTGGGTGCCCTCATAAACCAATCACTGAAAGTAAGCATGCAGGTGCAGCAGGCAATGAGGAAGGCAACTGGTCTGCTGACCTTCGTGGAGAGAGAATTTGGGTACAGGAGGAAAGATGAATTGTGACAATTTAACAAGGTATGTATGAGATAATACCTATAATACTGAGAGCAGGTTTGGCCACTTTATCTGAGGAAGGATGGTGTAACTATGAAGGTAGTTTTAATGGGCAGATCGCTGTGATGGAAGGAGAAGTTGAATTGGTTGTGAATATATGTGCTTAAATTCAGAAGAATGAGGGATTCTCTTAGAAATCTGTAAGACACTGGCAGACCTGGACAGTATAAATGCAGAAATAATGTTCCTGATGGTAGGAGTTATATGTTTCGGAGATGGGATTGGCCATTTAGGGTTGAGAAAGTGAGAATTTTCTTCATTCAGAGAGTGGTGTGCCTGTGGAATTCTGTGCCTCAGAAATCAGGCACGTCCAATGCATTGTATGATTTCAAAAAAGAGTTGGGTGTAGCACTTGTGGCCAAATGAGATCAAGGTATAATGGCAAGAGACAGAGAGTGAGGGTGGAGGGTTGCTTTTCGGACTGGAGGCCTGCCACCAGCAGTGTTCCACAGGATTGGTACTGTGTCCTCTTTTGTTCATCATTTATACAAATGATTTGAATGAGAATATAGAAGGGATGGTAAGCAGATTTGTGGATGATAACAAAGTTGGTAGCATAGTAGTGAGTGGAGAAGGTTTTCTAAGATTACAAGGTGATCTTGATAAAAATCGGTCAATGGGCTGCAAATTGGCAGATGGAGTTCAATCTGGATAAATGTGACGTTTTGCATTTTGGTGCAACATACAAGGGTTGGCCTTATACAATTAATGGTAGGGCCTTGGGTAGTGTTGTAGAACAGAGGGACCCAGAATTCTTTGAAGTCTGCATCACATCTAAACAGGATGGTTAAGAAGGTGTTTGGCACGCTTGCTTTCGTTGCTCAGTCCTTTTAATTTAAGAGTTGGGAAGTCACATTGAGGTTGTAAAGGATATTGGTGAGGGAACTTCTGGAATACTGTGACCAGTTCTTGTCGGCCAGTTAGAGGAAAGATATTATTAAGTGGAGCGGGTTCAGAAGAGATTCACCAGTATTTTTCGTGTATGTAAGGTTCGAATTATAAAGAAAGGATGGATAAGCTGGGACCTTTTCTTTCAGTGGAGAGTAGGATGTTGAGAAGTCACCTTACAGAAGTTTAAAAAATAATGAGGGGGGGTGAGACAGACTTAATGGTAGTTGTCTTTTGCCTGGCATGGGAGCAATTGAAGACCAGGGTGGCCAATTTTAAAGTGACAGGAGAGAGATTTAAAAATAAATACGAGGGGCATTTTTTTTTAACATAGAGCAGGGACGCATGTGGAATGAACCTTCTGACGAAATGGTCTATGTGGCTACAATTACAACATTAAAATGACGTTTCGATAAGTACATAAATATGATCGGTTTGAAAGAAAATAGGACAGGGACAGATAGGTGGAACTAGTTTAGTTTGGCATTATATTCGGCATGCACTAGTTGGACTGAAGGGTCTGTACCCTTGCTATATGACGCTATATCAGAGAAAAACTGACACAGGCTTTTGAGTTGGATGATCTGCTATTTACATGATGGGTGGGGGGACAGGTTTGAAGGATCGATTGGTTCGGGCCAGTTGCTATTACTTACGTTTCTATGTCTGTTGACTCCCAGAACAGACTCCCAGGTTTGAAGGATCGATTGGTTCGGGCCAGTTGCTATTACTTACGTTTCTATGTCTGTTGACTCCCAGAACAGACTCCCAGATTTGAAGGATCGATTGGTTCGGGCAAGTTGCTATTACTTATGTTTCTATGTCTGTTGACTCCCAGAACAGACTCCCAGTATTGTCACCGGAATGAAAAATACAGATCTGGGTGATCAATATTGGTTCAAACCAGATGATTGGCTCTTGCAGCTGAATCAGGAGAAGAGCGAATCTCCGGCGCGTAAGCGTCAGGGAGTTTAACAGTTACTGAGGAGAAAAACTACAACTAACTCTCTGGATACCGGAGCAAAGGCTGAAATGAAAATAAATTATGTCCTTCCACATTTATATTTCGGGATATTTCTGGCCTGTGACTGTGTGGATGTGGATGTGAATATTGGGTTGGAGAGACGGTAGGAAAAGGGCGGGCGGGTTAGTCTAATGTTATTGTGTTTGTGTGTCCGGACATTTCATATTTTCGCGTCTCTCTTGTGCAAATCGAAAAGATTTTCAATTTACCTTATCCCCTGCTCCCCCACCAAACCCCAAAAATAGAATTCAAGGCAATGTATTTGTTGATTTCAAGATTTCAGTCTAAAAGTGACGATAATGGCAGCGCTTAGCTCAGAGAGTGCGATCAGTGCAGCAGCCGTTAATTCGAGTGAAAACCTTTTGGCCGCAAACCTTCCCGTGTCAGGGTCAGGGGCGATCGAGCCTGGCTCCCTGGAGATGCGGAATTGTAGAGTTTCGGCCGAGAGGGAAACACAGAGAGCAGCAAGAGCAGGGAGCTGAGGGCAGGTTGTTTCCGCGCCGTCCCCTCGCTGCCGTTAAGTTGCTCAGTGCCGCCACCAGCAGCTTCGTTGCTGACCCAGTTCAGTCTGACAGAGAGAGATTTAGGGCAGAGTTCCCGACATGAGCGACAGTGCAACCGCCAAAACGGCTCCTCCAGCCTCCGCCAGCACTCAAGCCAAGACTCCCAAGAAAAAAAAACAGCCGGTCCCGGGCGAGCGGATTGTGAAGATTGTCGGGGAGAGCAGCGATCGGAAGGGGACGTCTCTGGCCGCTATAAAGAAGGCTCTGCAGAGAAGCGGGGTCAATGTGGAGAAGCAAAATGCACAGATCAGGATGGCTATCAAGAGGTGTCTGGCGAAAGGCTCCCTGGTTCTGGTCAAGGGCCAGGGGGTCTCCGGCTCCTCTAAACTCCCTAAGAATCCAGTCAAGGCAAAAGTGGGAAAGAAGGCGAGACAAGGAGCTATTTCTATCTCTCTCCCAAAATCCACAAACCTGACTGCCCTGGTCGACTCATTGTCTCCACCTGCTCCTGCCCCACTGAACTCATCTCCATTTATCTCGACTCCATTTTCTCCCCCTTGGTCCAGGAACTTCCCACCTACGTCCGTGACACCACCCATGCCCTCCAGCTCCTCCAAAACTTCCGATTCCCTGGTCCCCAACACCTCATCTTTACCATGGACACCCAGTCCCTATATTCTTGCATTACCCATGCAGGTGGCCTAATGGCCCTCTGCTTCTTCCTGTCCCACAGGCCCGACCAGCCCCCCTCCACTGACACCCTTATCCGCTTAGCTGAACTCGTCCTTACCCTTAACAGCTTCTCCCTCCATTCCTCCCACTTCCTACAGACAAAGGGGGTGGCCATGGGTAACTGCATGGGCCCAAGCTATGCCCGCCTCTTTGTAGGATACATGGAACAATCCCTCTTCCATAGCTACACTGGCCCCATCCCCCTTCCTCCGTTATATGATTGTATTGGCACTGTCTCGTGCTCCCACGTGGAGCTTGAACAGTTCATCCACTTCACCAACACCTTCCACCCCAACCTTAAGTTCACCTGGCCCATCTCTAATACCTCTCTCCCCTTCCTGGACCTCTCTATTTCCATCTCTAGCAACCACCTGGAAACCAATATCCACTTCAAGCCTACCGAATCCCACAGCTACCTAGAGTACACCTCCTCTCACCCACCTTCCTGCAAAAAGGCCATCCCCTATTCCCAATTCCTTTGCCTCCACCACATCTGCTGCCGAGATGAGGCATTCCACTCCTGACATCCCAGATGTCCTTGTTTTTCAAGGACTGCAACTTCCCCACCACAGTGGTCAAAAATGCCCTCGACCGTGTCTCTCGCATTTCCCACAACTCATCCCTCACACCCCCTCCCCGCAATAATAACCAAAACAGAATCCCCCTCATCCTCACGTACCACCCCACCAACCTCCGGATCCAACACATCATCGTCTGACGCTTCCGCCATCTGCAATCCGACCCCACTACCAAAGACATTTTTCCCTCCCCATCCTTATCTGCTTTCTGGAGGGACCACTCTGTCTATGACTCCCTTGTCTGCTCCACACTCCCCACCAGCCCCACCACACCTAGCACTTTTCACTGCAACTGCAGGAAGTGCTACACCTACCCCTACACCTCCCCCCTCACCCCCATCCCAGGCCCCAAGAAGACCTTCCACATCAAACAGATGTTCACCTGCACATCTGCTAATGTGGTATACTGCATCCACTTTTCCTGTTGTGGCCTCCTCTACATCAGGGAAACCAAGCAGAGGCTTGGGGACCGCTTTGTGAAACACCTACACTCAGTTCGCGACAAACAACTGCACCTCCCAGTCGTGAGCCATTTCAACTCCACCTCCCACTCCTCGGATGACACATCCATCCTGGGCTTCCTCCAGTGCCACAACAATACCACCCGAAGGTTGCAGGAACAGCATCTCATATTTCGCTTGGGAACCCTGCAGCCCAATGGTATCAATGTGGACTTCACAAGCTTCAAAATCTTCCCTCCCGCGACCGCATCCCAAAATCAGCCCAGCTCGTACCTGCCTCCCTAACCTGTCCTCCCAACTCAAGCCCCACCCCGCCTCCTTGACCTGTCCGTCCTCCCTGGACCGACCTATCCCCTCCCTAATTCCTCACCTACATTCAACTTTACTGGATCCAACTCCACCTCTTTGACCTGTCTGTCTCCACTCCACCTATCTTCTCCTTTATCCATCTTGTGACAGGTACAGAATGATAACTTTACTCACATTCACAAAGCAGAGACCGGCAGGGACGGATTGATAACTGCATTCCCAATTGTTTCCTTTTTTAAAAAAATTCATTCATGGGATGTGTGTGTCACTGACTATCACTAATAGTAGAGGGCAATTAAGTTCCCATCACATTGCTGTGGGTTTGGAATCACATCTAAGCCAGACCAGGTAAGGATGGCAGATTTCCCAAAAGGATGTTAGAGGACCAGATATTTCCACCCCCCCTCCCCCCGGGAGAATTGGTAGAAAAACCTTATTTTCAGATTATTGTTGAATTAAAATTCCACCATCTGCCATGATTTGATAATTACCTGGATCTCTGGATTAATAGTCCAGAGATAATATCATTTGTAGTCACATAGCTGAACTTCACAGGTGTGGCTTGATGACTACATTTTCAAATTCATGGAGCTGAAAGTGACAGAATAGATCAACAACTGCACTTATAATGAACAGAAGAGTTACTGACAGGAACAGATTGATAATTGTATGCCCACATTCATGTTGCAAAAACTGGCATGTACAGATTGATAAATGTATTCACACATCAGCAAACCAGAAACTTATGGGCAGAGGGTAATAACTAATGAATTGATAATTAATAATTCACAGAGCAGAAACTTTCCAGGTATAGGCTAATAATTACACAAGAATGTTTGCTGAGGAGAAACTTACAAGGCACAGATTGATAATGACAATCATATTCATATAACAAACTCACTGGTAAAGATTCACAAACACACTCATTCACAGAACAGAAACTGACAGTTACAGACTGAAAACTACATTTTCATATTCGCATGTCCGAAAATGACAGGTATGATTTAATGAACATGTTTGCATTTTCAGAAACAGAAACATTCAGGGATATATTAATAGCTGCACCCACACACTCACATAGCAGGAACTGACAAGTAAAGATGAAAAACCAAGCTCATATATTGACATAGCAGAAACTGAAATGCATAGATTGATACCTGCAGTCTTATATTCAGATAGCAGAAAATGACAGGCACAGATTGATAACTATACTCATCTTGCAGACACTGACAAGAACATTCCCACAGCACAAACTAACAGGTAAAGACTGACAACTATACTCTCATATGCACAGAGAAAGAAAAACAATCAAGTGCAGTTTGCTAAATATACTCAAATAATCACAGAGCAGAATCTCACAGGTACATATCGATAACTACACTATCACATTCACCTTGCAGAAATTGACAGATACAGACTGATAGCTACACTGACACATTCACAGCACAAACTGACAGGAACAGGTTGACAACTACACTCATTCATTCATGTAGCAGAAACTGACAGCTACAGATGATAACCACCACTCTCATATTCACAGAGCAGAAACTGACAATCATAAATTGATAACTGTACTCACACATTCACATCACAGAAACTGACGTATATATTGACAAAGGCATTCAGACATTACCAAACCAGAAACTTACAGCAACGTATTAATGTTGAAACTTCCACTTACATAGACCAGAAACTTAGTGATAGGTTGGGTAACAGATGCATGCATTTGTATTGCAGAAACTGACATGTCCATATTGATAACTCGATTTGGATGTTCGCATAGCAAAGGCAGATTAATAACAGCACTCATTCACAGAGCAGAATCTGACAGGTAGAGATTAATAACTATGTTTCTATATTCACACAGCAGAAATGGATAACCTCATTCACGTACTCACAACACACATACTGACAAGGAATGATTGATAAATACACTCATATTCACCAAGCAGAAACTGACTGGTACAGAATGATAACTACATTTACATATTCATAATGCAGAATCAGACAGGTACAGATTGATAACTAAACTCCTACTGAAATAGCTGAAACTGAAAGTTAGAGACTGATAGCAACACTCACATTCTCATTGCTCAAACTGCCAGGTATTGGTTGATATCTACACACCTATTCAAATAGCAAAAACTGACAGGTACAGATTAAGAAGTACTTTCTCATATGTAGAGGAGACACTAACAGGGAAAGGTTGGTAATTACACTCAGTCACATGACAAACTCACAGGAACAAATGGATAATAACACTCCCACATCACACAGCATGAAATCACAGATACAATTTCACAGTTACACTCAATTTCACACAGCAGAATCTGACAGGTACAGAGAACTGCACTCATACTGATTTGGCAGAAACTGATGGGCATAGATATAAACCTGCGCTCATGTGTTCACATTGCAGAAACTGATAGATGCACTCTCATACGCAGAGAACATTTTCTGACAAAACTTGAATGTAGTTATCCATCTCTAAAATTTATCCAAAATTTGATAAAGACACTCAAATATTCACAGGACAGAATCTCACATGTATATACTGATAATAACACTCTCTCATTCACCGAGCAGAAATTGACAGGGAAAGATTGATCAATACATCACACATTCATATTGCAGAGACTGACAGGAACAGTTGCTTCTATACTCAGAGTGGAATCGATCAGGGACGCACACGCATAGCAAAGTCTGACAGGAACAGATCGAACCTACATTCGCAGATAAACGCAGCAGAAACTGACAGGTAGAGACCGATAACAACACTCTCACTCGCATAGCAAAAACAGACAGGCACAGATTGATATATACATTCACAAAACCAAAACCTAACAGTTACAGATTGATAAATAAACTCTCCGATTCAGAGAGCAGAAAATGATAGGGAAAGATTGATAAATACACTAACATGAGCACATTGCAGAGACTGATCGGCACATACACCCACTCTCAGCGCTGAAACTGACAGGTACAGATTGATAACTACACATGTGTATTCACATACCAGTAAGTGGCATGGACAGATTGATTGATTAATGCAGGTTGATAACCACAGTCACACATTCTCATTGCAGCAACTGACAGGGACATATTGATTAATAATCACTTGTTGCCATTACAAAACTGACAAGTAAAGACTTAAAATGACAGTTACATTCACATAGCAGAATCTGACAAGCATAGATTAATAACTACAATCACATTGGCTGAAACTGACAGGTATATATTGATAAATGCATTCACACATAAACCAAAAACTGACAGGTACAGATTAGTATTGACGCTCTCACCTTAACAGAGCAGAAACTGACAGGGTTAGGCTGGTAATTAAACTTGGACATTCAAATTGTAGAGACTGACAGGTACATATTAATAACTGATTTGGATTTTCACAGGTAGAGATGGATAACTACATTCAAATATTCATAGAGAAAAAGTTGACAGGTACAAATAGATAACTACAATTACAAACATCCACAAAACGGAGACTAAGACGATAAATTGATCAATACATTGACATTGCAGAAACTAACAGTGCTTTAAGCTGCAGGACTATGGGCTGTGTGCAGGAACGTGGGATTAGAATGGCCATCTAGTTGTCAGTGAGTTGGAATGGACAAGATAGGCCAATTAGCCCTCTCCTGTGCTATATCGTTTCAATGGATCTATAGTTCTATATCAATCTGTCCCTATCAATCTCTGCTGTGTAAGTACAGAAGTAATTTAACAAAGGCTTAGATTGTGTGCGAGTGTAGTTATCATTCACCAAGTAGGAACTGACGTGAATAGATCAATAACTAAACTCATATCCACAGACCCGCTTGCATCGGGTAGTCCCATTCATGGAACTGTACACCTGTTGGTTAGTTTCTGGACTCCACTCAATTGGTATGGAATTAACAAATAGAAAAATCACCAGACAAGGAGCAGGTTAGAGCAAGAGTGGAATCAGACACAGTTCTGTTCAAATTCCTGGCTTGAAATAAAATATCATAACGATTATTAACTGAACATTGCATTGATTAGTTAAATATTATCAAACTTGGCTGATGTTGATTTACAGGAGGTTTCTCTTCTGTCTTCCTCCAGCTAAATACTTGAAGGTCTAAGACAAAGTAATATTTCCTCGGTACAAAGCCAAGTGTGACCAACTGCTTCTAACAAACAGCAGGTATGTTACCACTGTCAGATCAGAGAACATCCTTCCCACAGTCACGGAGCAGATTGAATTAGACACACATTGAGGTCAATTTCCAGCGAGATATGCTCAAACAACACAGAGGAAATACAAGTTAATTGTTTTTTTTTCACCATTCACAATGCATACCTGCCCATTATCAACAAATTTTAACATTTAAAGTTTGGCAAAGATCTGCAGCTCGGGTAGTAGATAAGATTGTTGACTTGCCCGCTGAGCTGGCTTGTTTTTGTTCAGACGTTTCAGCACCATGCTAGTTGACATCATCAGTGGAGCCATGTCATTCTACTCCACGTGGAATTTATACTGTCCGGTCCGTTATGGTAAGTACTATCATTTCCTGTTTTGATCTGTATGGGTTTATATATGGGGTCCGATTCTATATGTTTGATGATTGAAGTATGGACGGAAAGCCATGCCTCTAGGAATTCCCGTGTGTGTCTATGTTTGGCTTGGGCTACTATGGTTACTTTGTGCCAGTTAACCTGATGGCCTTCATTGTCTGCATATACGATGGCCTTCATTGTCTGAATATATCGTATATTCAGACAATGAAGGCCATCAGTTGAAATGGGACAAAGTAACCATATAAAAACTGAAATAATTATGGATGCTGTAGATCAGGAACAAAAAAAGTTGCTGGAAAAGCTCAGCAGCTCAGCAGTAACTGGTTCTGAGGAAGGGTCACCGAACCCGAAACGTTAACTCTGTTTTTAACTTCACAGATGCTACCAGACCTGCTGAGCTTTTCCAGCAAATTTGTTTTTGTTGGACAAAGTAACCATAGTAGCCCAAGCCAAGCACAGACACGCAGAGAAATTCCTAGAGGCATGGTTCTCCACACAAACATATAGAATTGGACCCCGTATATAAACACATACAGCTCAAAACCGAAATGACAGTACTCACCACAACGGACCAGACAGTATAAATTCCAAGCGGAGTAGAATAACATTGCTTCAGAGGCTCCACTGATGATGTCACCTAGCATGGTGACGAAACATCTGAATAAAAACAAGCCAGCTCGGTGAGCAAGTCAACAACGTCACATTTCAACATTCACAGCCCATTGACGTTTACACCATTTTTGAAGATGAATAGACTGAATACTCATCCAAAAATATGCACTCAGGAACTGAATCTAATCTGCATTTAATCACCCTAATAATAACTACCACATAACAAATCACACCCTCACGGAGAATATTACTGGCTGTCAGAGAGTTCAGCCACTTTGACAAATAGAAACTGACCAGCATGTATTGATACCTCTGCTCACTGACTAACATTGCAGAAACAGGCAAAAAACAGATTGATGATGACACTCACATATTGACATAGCAAAACTAACAGGTAAAGTTTGCTTAAACAACATTCACAAATTCACATTATAAAAAAACTGATATGTACACATTAATAACTATGCTCACATATCAAACTAACAGGACCTGAATGATAACTACACACTCATATCCACATCGTAGAAACACAAAAGAACAGATTGATAATAACACTCCAGTTTCACAGCATAACCTGACAGGTCCAGTTTTATAACTGCGTTCAAATATCCACAGACTTTACAAAAAAAAAACTGTCAGGTAGAGTATGATAACTACACTAATTTTCACAAGCTGATTCTCACAGGCACATATTGATTACTAACTTTGCATATCCATACAGCAGAAACTGACAGGAACAGCTTGGTAACAACCCTCCCAGTGTCACACAGCATGAACTGACAGGTACAGTTTGATAACTACATTCATATCAACAGTGCAGAATCTGACAGCTACATATTGATACCTACACATGCACACTCTCTCACACACACTCATTGAGCAGAAAACTAAACATACAAATTGACATTGCAGAAACTGACGGGCTAGATGGATAACTACATAGTCATATCTTCTCACAGCAGAAACTGACAGGGACGTATTGATAACTAGTCACACCACTCATATTGCAGTAATAGTCATGGATAGATTCATGACACTCAGATGCTCACATGACAGAAACTGACAAATAAGTACACTCTCATTCACATTGCACATACCAACAAGAACAGGTTAATAACTACAATTACAGATATCAGAATGTATGAAGTACAAATGAATAATTGTGCTCAAACAAACATTCACCTAGCAGAAACTGGCATCACAGATCAGTAACTGAACTCAAATGTTGAAATAGCAGAATCTGTCAGGTAGAGACTGAAAGTGCTAAGAAAACAAAAACCTGACAGGTACAGGTTCATAAATAAAATCACATTCAAATTTCAGAAACTGGCAGGGAGAGATTGGTAAATACATTCACACAACACTAACTGTCCTAGAAAGATTAGTAAGCGCACTCATCCACAATGCAGAAACTGATAGGAGCAAATTGATAATAACACACCCAGTTTCACAGCAAATTAACTGACAGGTACAGTTTGATAACTACATTCACATGTTCAGACAAGAATCTGACAGGCATGTATTGACACTCACACATGCACCTGGCAGAAATTGACAGGTCCAGATCAATCACTAAACTCAATTATTCACATAGCAGAAACTAAGGGGGCCAAGTTAATAATTACGGTCACACACTTGAATTGCACTAACTGACAGGGACACATTAATGATAACAATTACATGTTCACATGATAGATTAATAAATACATTTCCATATTCCCAGTGCAGAAACAGAGCGAAAGCGAGGCGTTGAGATAAACATAAACACACGGATAACTAAAAACTCATTCACAGCAGAAATTGTTAAATACACGCACACACTTACCTAGCAAAGACCTGATAGCGACAGATTGATAACTACAATTACACATTCACACAGGAGAGCGCTTCGGCGCTAGACTGATAATTACACAAACAAGCACTGTGGAGGAACTCATTGGTACAGATTGATTACTACACATTCACATTCGGTCAGCAGAAACTGATGGACAGATTGAGAGAGAATAATAATCAATCTTTCCCCCAGTGGAAGCTGATATGACAGATCGATAACTGCACTCCCATTTTTACACAGCCAATAATGAGAGATAAACTAACCCTTAACCTGAAATTCTGAACACAATATCATTCACGTGTAATCAGGGACTCATTGATAGTGATAAAACAAAAAAAAAACACATCTACACACAAGAGATTGTCACAATTAAAATTTGCAAAAAAGGTACGGTGTTCAAAATATTCTTAAATGACAATAATCAGTTCAGTGTGAATACAACTGACGTGTCGACAAATAAAGTTCAGGGAAAATCCATGAAAAATAATTATTGCTAGAAACCGAAATGCACAAAATAACACCCACACTAATTAAGTGCAAAGTAAAATTTCAGGAACTGAGATGTTAGCAGAAAGCTGCTGACACTGATTGAAGAGCCTAATGGATAGAGAGTAAAATTTGTGTAATCAGTAGAAAGCAAAAGGCACGGTCATAGTATGTCAATTCTCATTTGTCATTGAGGTAATCGGAGTAAAACTGATACCGACACACACCGGCAGGTATTCTGAGGAAAGTATGAATATTTTGGGCCGATACTCATTGGAGATTTGAAGAAGGACGTCAAACCTTTCGAGGAAACGAAAACTGAAGGGGGTTGACAGAGCAGATGCTGGTATAATGTCCTTAAACTTCAGAGTGTGTAGAAAAGAAACACAAGCAAGACAGAACATCCCCTAACTCTATTTTCCTCAAGCATGATGCAATTGTCGAGTAGTTCCATGATTTCCAGGAGTGAAACACTCACTGTCAGATTTCAGTGCATTCTGTCACTGGACAGCTAACGTGATGACATTTTTAAATGGAGGAGAAATGAAAACCATTATCAAAAGATGTGAAATAAATTGCGATTAGGATCTCACAATTCAGAGAAAGCTCGGAGTTTGATCCGTGTTCAAAATTTCGGTTTGCGTTTGAAATTTCATTGCAGATCGTGGCAGATCCACGTTGTGATCCACACTAACCAATCACAGAGAGACTAATGAG
>NC_063375.1:3946768-3981346 GCF_021869965.1 Rhincodon typus
CACTAAGGAGGCAGTGCTGGGCAAGCTAATGGGGCTAAAGGTAGACATGTCTCCTGGCCCTGATGAAATGCATCCCAGGGTACTAAAACAGGTAAGGGGGGGGGGAAGTAGCAAATGCACTGGTAATTTTTTACCAAAATTCTCTGGACTCTGGGGTGGTTCCCGCAGATTGGAAAACAGCCAATATGATGCCACTGTTTAAAAACTGAAGTAAACAAAAAGCAGGTAACTATAGGCCAGTTAGCTTAACTTTGGTAGTGGGGAAAATGCTTGAATCTATTATTAAGGAAGAAATAGCAAGACATCTGGATATAAATTGTCCCATTGGGAATACCTAGCATGGGTTCATGAAGGGTAGGTCATGTTTAACTAATTTGGTGGAATTCTTTGAGGACATTACTTGCGTGGTGGACAATGGGGAACCTGTGGATGTCGTGTATCTGGATTTCCAGAAGGCATTTGACAAGGTGCCACACCAAAGGCTGCTACATAAGATAAAGTCCCACGGTAAAACAAGCTAATGTATTGGCATGGATAGAGGATTGGTTGACCAGTAGAAAGCAAAGAGTGTGTAAATGTGTGTTTTTCTGGTTGGTGGTCAGTGGCTAGTGGTGTGCCTCAGGGATCAGGGTTGGGACTGCGATTGTTTACAATTTACATAGATGATTTGGAGTTGGGGACTAAGTATGGTATGTCAAAATTTGCAGATGACACAAAGGTGAGCGGTAGAGCAAAGTGTGCAGAAGACAAAGTCTGAAGAGGGGTATATAGTCTAAGTGAGTGGGCAAAGTCTGGCAGATGGAGTACAATGTTGATAAATGAGGTCATCCATTTTGGTAGGAATAACAGCAAAATGGACTGTTTTAAATGGTAAAAATTGCAGCATGCTGCTGTGCAGAGAGACTTGGGTGTCCTTGTGCATGAATCGCTAAAAGTAGGATTGCAGGTGCAGCAGGTAATTAAAAAGGCAAATGGAATTTTGTCTGCCATTGCTAGAGGGATGGAGTTTACAAACAGGGAGGCTATGCTGCAGCTGTTTCGGGTCCTGGTGACGCCACACCTGGAGTACTATGTGCAGTTTTGGTCTCCTTACTTGAGAAGAGATATACTAGCACTGGAGGGGGGTGCAGAGGAGATTCACTTGGTTGATTCCAGCGTTGAGAGGGTTGGATTATGAGGAGACTGAGTAGACTGGGATTATACTCATTGGAATTCAGAAGAATGAGGGGAGATCTTATAGAAACATACAAGATTATGAAGGGAATAGATAAGGTGGAGGCAGGGAGGTTGTTTCCACTAGCAGGTGAAACTAGGACTAGAGGGCATAGCCTCAAAATAAAGGGAAGCAGATGTAGGACTGAGGTCAGGAGGAACTTCTTCACCCAAAGGGTTGTGAATCTGTGGAATTCCCTTCCCAGTGAAGCGGTTGAAGCTGCCTCACTGTTAAGGCAAGGCTAGATAAATTTTTGAACAGTAAAGGAATTAAGGGTTATGGTGAGTGGGTGGGTAAGTGGAGCTGAGCCTCAAAGATCAGCCATGGTCTTATTGAGTGGTGGGGCAGGATGGCCTGCTCCTGCTCCCTACTCTGTTCACAGGCTCCTGAGAAAGGGTAACTATGCTGAGTGTGTGGGTGCCAGAGCGCCGGGCTATCTGGCTGCGGTGCTCGAGTATCTGATGGCTGAAATCCTTGAGCTGGCTGGTAGCGTGGCCCGGGACAACAAGACCCACATCATCCCCAGGCACCTCCAGCTGGCAGTGCGCAACGACTAGGAGCTCAACAAGCTGTTGGGAGGGGTGACCATCGCTCAGGGTGGACCCGCCCAAGAAAACTGCCTCTGGTGGTGCCACTGAAAAAAGTGAAGAGACTGCTCTTTCATCTGACAACCCAAAGGCACTTTTAAGAGCCACCCATAACATGGGTGAAAGAAGCTGAGACCTAATTTCTGTTGCATTGATTTAATTTTAAATGTACAGTGCCTGGGACTTTGGGTGTCAAATTTCAATCACATTGTTCACCAATCCTGTAGTTGTCACAGTTTGATATAAAAATGAAATCCATCCTGATTTCAGTCACACTAAGAGCTGGCAGCCAATGAGCAGAGGGAGAAATTATCATGAGCTTATTGTAAGTTGCAATAGTAATATAATTGGAGAGCAGAATAATCATATTACAAATGCATTGCTCAGTCCCTGTGCATGTCGTTCAGTCAGTTTCACATTTCCCTTAACCGCATTACAGAGAGCTGAATTGACCCAGTACAGCATGTTGCAAGTACATTTGCTTCTGATAATGAACAGTTGCTGACCCTTTGCGCATTATTCTTGCATGCGTCTCATTTTCCTGCCTGTACTATCGTAGAATCCCCAGTGTGGATGCAGGCCATTCAGCCCATCGAGTCCACAGCGAGCTGCTAAAGAGCATCTCTCCAAAATCAAATCCCCTTCCATATCCCTGTAACTCTGCCTTTCCCTGGACCCTCTGGGCAATTTAGCATAGTGTAGCCAAGCCACCTAACGTGCACATCTTTGGACTATGGGAGGAAAACAGAGCACCCAGAGGAAAGCCTCAGTCACTAAAAGTCATCCATCAGCCTACATGTTTCCAGGGAAACTAGCCTTAGCCTTCCCAGCTTCTCCCTGAAGCTGAACACCTTACAAATCTTATGAACATTTTCAAACTTAAAGTAAAAGTTTCAAGTCAATCTGGCTGTTCCCCATCTTGAAACCTTGGATGAACTTGGAAATCCATTCCCTTCTGCAGACCAGGAGTGCAGCATCCAAGGGGATGACCAAGACTGATACAAGAAATCCAGGGGAGAAGACCTCAGCAAATCCATCAGAGATATCAAGAGGCAGGACTAGACCCAGTTAGAGGCCCAAACCAACCAGATGGACTCCACCCCCACCTGTGGACAAGGGCTAAACACCACAAATGGGAAACAAAATGAAGTAAATAGAGCAAAGCAAGATAGTGGACAAAGTCAAATCCCTCCCTGATGCTCTGTGCTTGGTTTGAGCAGAACACCAGCGCCGTGGTGTCCCCTGCCCCGACAGGCCCGGATGCACCTGTTCCCTTAGTCACTGTGGTCATCAGATTGGTCTACCTGGGAATCCACCCAAGGGAAGTGTCAGGCCTGGACTGAATTCCCAGCCGTGCACTTAGATCCTGTGGAGAGGTATTCACTGACATCTTTAACGTCTCCCTCCTACAAGCCAAACTCCGCACCTGCTTAAAGAAGACCACCATCATCCCAGTACCTAAAAACACATGCAATGTGCCTTAATCACTACCACCCAGTGGTTCAGACATCCAAAATCATGAAGTGCTTAGAGAGGCTGGTCATGGCCCACATGAACTCTAGACTTCCAGCCTGCCTCAATCCCTTGCAATTTTCCTACTGGTGTAACAGTTCCACAGCAGATGCCATTTCCCCAGACCCACAATCATCCCTGGAATGTCTGGGCAACAAGGACATCTAAGTCAGGCTCCTGCTAATCAACTACAGGTCCGCCTTCAACACCAATATCCCTTCCAGACAGGTCTCAAAACTCAGACCTCGGATTTGGCTCCACATAGACCGCAATCATTGAAGACAGGCAACTGCATCTCCTCCATGATAACAATCAACACTGCAGCCCTCAAGAATGCATTCTCAGGTCCCTACTGTACTCCCTGTAGACTCCACTGTTGTCAAAATTCTGAACGAATGCCATCTCCGTGTTTGCTGACGACACCACTGTGATAAGATGAATATCAAACAATGATGATTCGAATTACAGAAAAAAAGAGATAGAGGGTTTGGTGATATGGTGTAATGATAAATTAAAAAAAAATTCTCAATATTGACAAAACGAAAGAACTTATAATGGACTTCAGAAGGAAAAGAGAATATGCCCCCATCTCCATCACCAAAGCGTGGAATGTGAGAACATCAAGTTCCTAGGAGTTACAATAACTGACAAACTGCCAAGGGCTTCCCACATAGATGCAGTGGTCATTAAGGCAAAACAACATTGCTTCTTCCTTAGAGATAGTAGGAACTGCAGATGCTGGAAAATCTGAGATAACAAGTTATAGAGCTGGATGAACACAGCAGGCCAAGCAGCATCATAGGAGCAGGAAGGCTGATGTTTCGGGCCTAGACCCTTCATCAGAAACGTCAGCCTTCCTGCTCCTATGATGCTGCTTGGCCTGCTGTGTTCATCCAGCTCTACACCTTGCTATCTCTTGCTTCTTCCTTAGGTTGCTCAGGAAATTTGGCACATGCACCATGGAAAGCATACTGTCTGAGTTCATAAAGGCCAGTCATGGAACTTGCTATTCCCAGGTCCACAAGAAACTACGGAAGGTTGTGTGCACACCCCAGACCATCACAGAAGCCAATGTCCCATCTATGGACTCTTGTTGCTGTGGAAATCCCACCCCAGTAATGCTCTGCTACAACCTCTTCCATCAGGCAGAAATTTGAACACACACCAGCAGGTTCAAGTACAGCTTCTTCCCTGCCATTATTAGACAGATGAATGGACTCTTAAGCAATGCAAGATCAACATAATTTTAAGCAATGTCCTGTGAAGTGTAACTTGTATGCCCTACTCTTTCCAAGGATGTTCCACTATGATACATATGCCCTTGCTTACTATAATCTGACTGTACTGCTTGCCAACAAAAAACTGTTCACTATTTAGGTACATATCACAATAAGTCAAATTCTTGTCATTCCTATTGCAGAGAGAATTGAATGCAGTTTTCCAAAAGTGTTCTAACCTATGTCCTGTACAGCTGCAACATGACGTCCCAACTACTGTTCTCAATGCACTGACCAAACTCTCCTATTGATACCATCAGCACCAAATGCTGAAGCAGAAGTTAACCAAGACAGTTTTGTTTCCAAAAGGCTGAAAAAACCACCCCAAATCCCCTGAAAGAAACTTTTGTACAGCAAGCTGTGATAATGAGCTGATGGGCCAAGTGGGGGTTAATGCAGCTACATTGTATGTGCTAAGACAGCATTAAACAACAACAAAAAAAAGCCACAAGTTCTGATCAGGATCCAGTTTCACAACTGATTTTTCTGTGAAGAGAAGATGCGTGGCAAAGATATTGCCAATTCACACATTCTCTCCAAGCAGTTTTGAAAGGCAATCATTTCACCTTAAACATCAGCCCCTACCTCAATTATTCAAGAAAGAACGTTTACTGAAAAAGAAAACACAGCCTGCTTTACCTTGGCTAAATTGATCAAGATTTGGGAAACTGGCATACTTATTGTCAACCCCTCATGCCGCTTGTGAGCAGGTCTCATCACTAGAAAAGTGTCAATGCTAATCATCAAAACACTGAAGCCTCCATGCATGTTACATGTATTATAAATACAGAGGTTAATGTGGTTTGAATTTGTTCATCAGATTATGAACATCACTGGCTGTGCCAGCATTGATAACCCGGCCGTAATTGCCAGAGAGCCATTCACAGTCAACTTCATTGATACAAGTGTGGAGTTATACCTAGGAGAGAGAGAAAACAAACTCCAGTGGCTCATTGTTCAGCTGCTTCTGTTTGCTCAAGTTGCTCGTTAATACTTCATTTCAGGGGTGACAAATCCTGGCAGGGTATGAACCCGGAGTTCCACCCCTGGCAAATAAAGGAAATGCCCCATCTTTGAGTTCCATGGATAATTACATTTTACACTTCGTTACTTTTTTCCTTCTCAAAAACTCCATGAGAGATTTGTCCGTGCAGTTGCAGAGACTTTCTGCTGGCTGTGAATGTCACTTGAAACTTCTCAGCCAAAGCCTGGATATTGTTCATATAGAGACAAACATGGAAACAGACCTTTTGGTGCAGCTAGTCCATGCCAACCGTGTTGCTAAACTGGAGTAGACCCATTTGCCTACATTTCACACATATATCCCTCCTATTTCCTATTCATGGAGGTATCCAAATGTCTGTTAAAAGTTTCAACTGCCTACATCCACCACTTCCTCTGGCATTTCATTCCACACATGAATAACTGTCTAAAAACGTAGCCCCTCATGCCCTTTTTATAAAACTTTCTGCACTCACCTTAAAAAACATGTCCCACCCCAGTTTGCACTCGCTCACCTCAGGAAAAGATCCTTGTTATTCACCTTATCTATGCCCAAGATGACTTCATAAACCTTTGTAAAGTCCGACACTGCAATGAAAAAAGGTCCCAGTCTATTGACCCTAGTTTTATAGTCCAGACCCTCCATTCCAGCAACAGCTTTCAAAATGAACTGAGCTAAAACTCAGAACAGCTGCCACACTGCAATAATAGATGTGTAGCTTTTGCAAAAGAAAGGAGGGAGACTTTAAAGTATTGTCTCACGACTGTGTCCCTATTGATATGTTGACCGGGATGAACATTCATGGAATCTCGACACAGCAGGAAATAGCCAGTCGAGTCTGAACGACGCTCCGAAGATCGAAAGAACTGCGGGTGTTATAAATCAGGACCAAAACCAGAAGTTGCTGAAAAAGCTCAGCAGGTCTGGCAGCATCTATGAAGAAAAAAAAAATCAGAGTTAACGTTTCAGGTCCTGCGACTCTTGCGATTCTGAGGAAGGGTCACCGGACCCGAAACGTTAACTTTGATTTTTTCCTTCACAGATGTTGCCAGATCGGCTCAGCTTTTTCAGCAACTTCTGGTTTTGACCCGAACAGCATCCACCGAAACAGGCTAGGACGTGAGGGAAAAGAGATTCTGTGATCTCTACTTTAAAAATTGGCGGGCTTTTCAAATTTGAAATAAAGCGGTTGATGATTTGGCACCAATTTTTTTCCCCGCCCAGCTTCTGAGCTGGGGTAACGCCAAGGGAGACAATAGGCAGAAAGAGGCATTTTACTGTCAATCATAAATCTCCTGCACACAGGGAGCCTTCAATTATGTACTGCGGATCAATTTATAACTTCCCTGCAGCTACTTGAATTGTCTTTAAATTAACGTGACAAGTCAATTTCTCAGCCAGAGTTAATTTCTTAAATAATAGCCGAAACGACGTATTAAAACAATAGAGAAACATGGGCGCATAATAAAGTAACCAATAGACCCTGCCGATTGCTGCTCTCTGTGTATAGTTTAGTGGCTCTGAAAAGAGCCGTTGTGTTTCTTGGGGTGAATATGCAGGGCCGGACACACTCCGTTTACGCGCGCTCCCCGCGGATCCGGCGGGCCAGCTGGATGTCTTTGGGCATGATGGTGACTCGCTTGGCGTGAATGGCACACAGGTTGGTGTCCTCAAACAGACCCACCAGGTAAGCCTCACTAGCCTCCTGCAGGGCCATCACAGCCGAGCTCTGGAAGCGCAGATCGGTCTTGAAGTCCTGAGCGATTTCCCGCACCAGGCGCTGGAAGGGCAGTTTGCGGATCAGTAGCTCGGTGGATTTCTGGTAGCGGCGGATCTCCCGCAGAGCCACCGTGCCGGGCCTGTAGCGATGAGGCTTCTTCACTCCGCCCGTGGCCGGAGCAGTCTTGCGGGCCGCTTTGGTCGCCAGCTGCTTGCGGGGAGCTTTCCCTCCAGTGGATTTGCGCGCTGTCTGCTTGGTTCTAGCCATCCTCTTTAACTCTCCGCAACACACACAGGCGACAGCTGTCAATGCCAGGCCTGCTGCGGTGCTGCATATTTAAGGCTATGGAGAGCCCGCCCTCGAGCTGGGATTGGATACAGTCCCGTCCCTCAGCGCCTTGAGAAACAGCTCCAGGAGGTACAGAAGAATAAATGTTGTAGGCTGATTGGATAACATGGAACAAATAACAGTTTGTCAATTTCAAAAAGACCGCCGATTTCACCCTCTTTCACAAATCCTGGGATGAAGTTAAACATTTAAAGGTAAGATAGAGCCCGCCGGCAACGATGATAAAATCTTGTGCTTTGTAGGGTTTTATTTAAACCTAGCTTACAGAGCGCGCGGACCGGATGCGGGATAATTTCCTGATCTGTCTGTAACAGGCAGGTGGAAAGCGCGGGGTTTAATACAGCCCAGACAAACTGATCAACCGAACGTGTAACCGCCGTTAATGAATCGAAACAACCCCGCCTATTTAAACATGTTAAAAGCTAATAGCTAGGCATAGATAGGATAAATGCATATAGGGTTTTTTTGCCCATGGATGGGGAATTGAAAACTAGAGGAGATAGTAGGAACTGCAGATGCTGGAGAATCCGAGACAACAAGGTGCAGAGTTGGATAAACACAGCAGGCCAAGCAGCATGATAGGAGCAGGTGGAGTTTTTTCTGATGAAGGGTCTCGGCCCGAAACGTCAGCCTTTCTGCTTCTATGATGCTGCTTGGCCTGCTGTGTTTATCCAGCTCTGCACCTTGTTGTCTTGAAAACTAGAGGAGATAGTTTCAGGTGAGAGGGCAAAGATTTGAGAATGACCTGATGGGCAACTTCTTCACGCAGAGAGTGGTGCATATGTGGAATAGGCTGCCAGAGAGAGTGGTTGAGGCAGATACAATAGCAACATTTAAAAAAAAGTTTGAATAGATACATGGATGGGAAGGATTTAGAGGGATATGGACCAAATGCGGGCAATTGGAACTTGCTGAAAGGGAACCATGGTCAGCATGAACCAGTTTGGGCTGAAGGGCCTTTGTCCATACTGTATTACACTGTGACTCTATGACCTCAAACTACATTGGGACCTTGACCAAAAGTGCCAATGGACCGAGTACTGGCCAATGGAGTTTAATTTTGATAAATGTGAGGTGCTCCATATTGTAAGGGAAAATCGGGGCAGGACTTCCACACTTAATGGTAAGCTCCAGGGAAGTGTTGCGAAACCAAGAGGGCTTAGAGTGCAGGTTCATCACTCCTTGAAAGTGGAATTACAGGTAGACAGGGCAGTGAGGAAGGTGTTTGATTGGTAAGTGCATTGAGTGTACAGATTAGGAGGTCATGTTGTGGCTGCACAAAACATTGGTTCAGCCACTTTTGGAATACCGCATTCAGTTCTGGTCTCACCTTGCAATAGGAAAGACGTTGTTAAACTTGAAACAGTTTAGAAAAGGTTTACAAGTGCGTTGCCAGGGTTGGAGAGTTTGAGCTATAGGGATAGACTGAGTAGGCAGGGCTTATTGGGGCTTTTTTTTTCCCCTGGAGTGTTGGAGGCAGTGTGGTGACTTGATTTGAACATTATAAAGTTATGAGGGGCATGGATATGGTGAATAATCAAGATCTCTTCCCGAGGATAGAAGAATCCAAAACTAGAGGGCATGGATTTAAGGTGAGAGGGGAAAGATGTAGAAGGAACCTAAGGAGCAACATTTGCACACAGAGTGTTGTGTATATGGATTGAATACCAAAAGAACTGGCGGAGGCTGATAAAACTACAACTGATAAAACTACAAAAAAGGCATCTGGATGAGTATGTGAATAAGAAGGGTTTAGAGGGATATGAACCAAATACTGGCAAACAGTACTAGATTAATCTAGGATATCTGGTTGCCATGGACGAGGTGGATCCTAGGCTCTGTTAACATGCTGTACATCTGTATGACTGTATGACAGGAAAAGATTGTGACAGAATAATAATCATTCTCACTGCATAAACAGACAAGGATAGATTGATAACTGCACTTCCATTTTCAGATTGCAGAGACACAGATATTTGGCAAACTATCCCTCATAAACCTGAATCTCTTAACAACACAATGCTGCCTCCAGCGTAATGATGAAACAAAATAATATTTTATACACAAAAGATTGTCATAAGCAGAATAAAACACGTTGTCACAATTAAAATCTCACAGGTACTGTGTTCAAAATATCATTAAATGACAATAACCAGTTCAATTTAGAATGAGCTGGCAGTTTGAGCCGTGTACAAAATTTCAGAGATAACAAGGTGTAGAGCTGGATGAACACAGCAGGCCAAGCAGCATCATAGGAGCAGGAAGGCTGACGTTTCGGGCCTAGACCCTTTATCAGAAAATGAAAATTTCATTTTGTTTCACAGTTCATTGCAGACCCTGACAGATCTACATTGTGTCCCGCACTAACCAATCACAGAGAGGCTGATGTCATGGTCTGACATTCTTGTAAACTACCCAATCAAGAATAAGACTTTCCCCCATCCTTCATTAGCATTGCTGACGCCGGCAGGCTATAAAAAGCGAGCTCCGAGTTTTTTTCTTATTTTGTGTCTGAAAGTGATTGTCGTCATGGCTGATGAGAAGAAATCGCAGCCAACTTCTAAGAAGGGCGCGAAGAAAATCATCAAGAAGGCGCCAGGCAAAGGCAGCAAGAAAAGGAAACGATCCAGGAAAGAAAGTTACTCCATCTACATCTACAAAGTGATGAAGCAGGTTCACCCCGACACCGGCATCTCCTCCAAGGCCATGAGCATCATGAACTCGTTCGTCAACGATATTTTCGAGCGCATCGCGGGGGAAGCTTCCCGCCTGGCCCATTACAACAAGCGCAGCACCATCAGCTCCCGGGAGATCCAGACCGCCGTGCGGCTGCTGCTGCCCGGGGAGCTGGCCAAGCACGCCGTGTCGGAGGGTACAAAGGCGGTGACCAAGTACACCAGCTCCAAGTGAGGCACCACATTGTGCTGAAAAACACACATCCATAACCCAAAGGCTCTTCTAAGAGCCACCCACAACTTCATTAAAAGAAGCTGAGCCATTGTCTCTTTATTACTGATTTGCTTTAGTTTGAAATTGATTCTGGGGAATCGCATTTGGCTGTTCAAGTTTGTGTGATAAGTGGTCGCTGTTCCTCTGCACTTTGTTTTCGGTTGCGTTCGCACACAGTCTCTTCCCTACCTGCAGAGAGAGAGCAAATTGAACCAGCCATTGCTGAGCTAATTCCGTTAGTTGTCCTTTAATACTCGGTCAGTTTAGGAGCTGCACGCCGTGGTGGAGTATGAACCGTGAAGTTCATCCCTGGAAAAAAAATGTCTCCCTGTTCTTGAATCCCCCGAATAGATACATTTTGAAATCGCTGGTCTTTTGTTTTAATTTCCAAATCTCCACGGGAGTTGTGTCCATTCGTAGAGTGCTGTAAATGAGGCTTTGTTCTGTGGGTGAGAGACTTTCAAAATAAACCGAGATAAATCAGAACTGGAACAGCAAATTTGTGCTTTTGCTGAGGTGTGATCAGGTACGATAAGGGAGCGCGAATTTAAAATATTGTCCAGAGACGGTGTTCGCTGTTAATGCGCTCACCGGGAAGAACGATGTCTAATGTTTTATCAATATACCGATAGGCTTTTTAAATAAATTGAAAGAAAAAGAATGCTGCAGAGTGTGGCTTTTGGCGCTTTGATCTTGTTTCCGCTTGTACTTAAAATTCAGAAAATCCCACTAAAGATCCGAAATTGAGAGATTTAAATGGACTGAATGAGGTAAAGAGATTGTGTGAAGTGTACATTTGTAAGCTAAAACTAAACTAACTCGTAACTCTTTACGCATTCCTCTGTAAAACTCCCTCTTTTGTACATTTTGGCGGGCTTTTCGAGGATGAAAGAAAGCAGTTGATGATTTGGCGCCGGTATTTTGCGGCCTCCTCTCCGGAGTGAAGCAGGTGTCTGGTTGGAAATTGAAACGAAATTAGGAGACGCTGAACAATGTGACCACTCAGCAATGGCCGCACCACCATTCCTCCCGAAGGTATAAGAGGGCGGAATGTGGGCGCATTGCAGCATTCTCAATGAAGGTGTTTGTGATATTGTGGCTATGTCTGGGAGAGGAAAGGGCGCTGGTGGGAAAGCTCGCTCCAAGGCGAAGTCCCGGTCGTCCTGGGCTGGCCTCCAGTTCCCGGTGGGCCGTGATCACAGGCTCCTGAGAAAGGGTAACTATGCTGAGCTTGTGGGTGCCGGAGCGCCGGTCTATTTGGCTGCGGTGCTCGAGTACTTGACGGCTGAAATCCTCGAGCTGGCCGGTAACGCGGCCAGGGACAACAAGAAGACCCGCATCATCCCAGGCACCTCCAACTGGCCGTGCGCAACGACGAGGAGCTCAACAAGCTGCTGGGAGGGGTGACCATCGCTCAGGGTGGGGTGCTGCCTAATATCCAAGCCGTGCTGCTGCCCAAGAAAACCGCCGCTGGGGGCGCCACTAAAAAGTGAAGAGACGTTCTTAAATCTGCCGACCCAAAGGCTCTTTTAAGAGCCACCCACAGCATCTGTGAAAGAAACTGGACTGTCACCACTGCCGAGTTAATTTTAATTTCCTTCGTATTACTGAGAGACCGGTAACACAATATTCACCCTGCCGTCAGTTATTGTTACTGAGCTATAACCGCCTGGACGGAATGCATCCATGCGGCAGTTTCCTGTAATTGCTTTGGAAAGATCTGACACTGGTGGAGGAACACCAATAAATTTAGAAATCTAGAAATAATGACCCCGGTAACCACAAAGCGATTCAGTATCTCTTGACATGATGTTTTCGACCAGATATGACTATCTGCAGTACTGTACCCCCTCCGCATATGCCGCTATCCTCTTCTCGGGTCTCGCTCTCAATGTAAGGTTTTGGGCGGCTCTCTGAAGAGAGGATGGCGGTTGTATGTTTAGCACTGAAGCAGTTGTTGAACGTGTGCTGTATTTTGTGTTGAATGTTTGATTTAAAGATTTGAGATTATTTAATTTGTTTTATATTAACATTGGGTTTTTGATGAATAAGCTGAAACGAGTATTTAAAACAAACTAGCATCTAATCGATGGTTCTGGTGATTTCAGTCTAGGATTACTAATACCAATGTTCATGGACTAGAATTTAATCGAGTGGTTTAGCGTGCTTTATGTATAGAATTCTAGATGAGTGTGAATTACAGGCTTCAATATCCTTTCGCAACTTAATGTTGTACTGTTTGCAATGCTCCTTAGGTGGCACATATCACATACAATCACGAGTAAATAGTGAATATGAGATATGCACCTGCATCCAGTGGTGAGATGGGAGTGAATTAATCCACCCATGAGCTTTATTTGATTGCAATTCTCTTTTTTTTTAAATTTTATATTTAGACAATCGAGATTTGAAAGTCAGAACAGGTTAGTATGGAATTGGAGAAACTGTTTATTTGTGGAATGAACTCAAATGAGTGGCAGATGGAGTTTACATCAGGTAAATGTGAGGTGCTACTTTTTGGAAAGCCAACTCAGGCCAGAACTTGCACACCTTGATGGGGAATGTTGCTGAACAAAGAGACGTTGCCGTGCAGATTAATAGTTCCTTGAAAGTGGAGTTGCAGGTAGATGGGATAGTGAAGAAGGTGTTTGGTATACCTGTCTGTATTGGTCAGTGCATTGAGTATGGGAGTTGGGAGGTCATGTTGCATCTTTACAGGACATCTGTTAGGGCACTTTTGCAATACTATGTGTAATTCTGGTCTCCTTGCTATACAAAGGATGTTGTGAAACTTGAAAGGGTTCAGAAAAGATTTACAAGGATGTTGTCAAGGTTGGAGGGTTTGAGCTGTTGGGAGAGGTTGAATAGGCTGGGGCTTTTTTTTTCCCCTGGAACCTCAGCAGCTGAGGAGTGACCTCTACAGAGGTTTAGAAAATCATGAGGGAGATGGATAGGGTGAATAGCAAGGTATTTTCCCTAGGGTGGCAAAATCCAAAACTAGAGGGTGTATAGTTTTAAGGTGTGAAGAGGAAGATAATAAATGACCAAGGGGCAACTTTTTCAGAGGGTCGTGCATGCATGGAATGAGCTGCCAGAGGAGGTTGTGGAGGCTGGTACAATTACAATGTTTAAAAAGCATCTGGATGTGTATATGAATAGGAAGGGTTTAGAGGAATAAGGGACAAATTCTAGCAAGTGGAACTAGGTTAATTTAGGCAGTCTGGACCAACTCGTCCACGTCAACCAAAGGGCCTGTTTCCAAGCTGTACCATTCTACGACTATGACAAACAAGTAAATTCAGTGGCTGATCTGACATGTAAGCTTTTCTGTACATTCGCGTTTGAAGCATAGAAAGGAATCCAGGCAGTGTGAAGCACGTAATTATCTCAGACCACTTCCTGGAAGGTTGTGGGAACAGCATCCTCAATCAAAACCCAACTGTCTTCAAACAACTCCCCACATCCTTCTGCCAAACAAACTAACATTTTCTAAAATGCAAGGAAGTATGAATGAAACAGCTTTTAACATGCTTTCCCTGAACAGACAGAATTCCAGCCTTATTTTCCACATACGCAAGATTCGGTTTAACATAAATTAAACCAGAACTTTCACTGTCCCTGCACCCATTTTGCATTCCACCCATTGGTTTGTTGTCCATTTTATCAGAATCCCTGTAGCCTCCTGAAGTTTGCTCCACTTCTTTTCCTTGCTTACACCATTGCCAAATTGTGTCATCTCAAAACTCATGCTATGACCTGGGATCCTGTGCACAGTCAGCTATTCAAAAAAGAAACTGACTTTATCCCTTCACCATGAATACATTTGTCCCTCACATGGCCACTTAAGCTGTCCCATCATAATTCTGACAAGAATTGGAGCAGAGTTATATATAAATAGGGCAGGTTATGTGGAGTAAAGCTTTGTCTGAATAAATATATGAAGCATATCCAGGATAGGTCAGTTGAACCACTGTGATTCTGGGAATGTGCATTGTGTTGTTACAAATGTTGCGGAAATTAACAAGTGGTCGCTGACCCTACATACACCTCATTCCTGGCTGCATCCTGTTTTCCCTGCCTGTACAGAGAGGGAGCATATTACACACCAGAGTCATTTTTTCAGCTACTTCTGTGTGTTCAAGTTCCATTTCAATACTCGATTAGTGCAGGAGATACAAACCCTGGTGGAATACAAACCCTGAGTTTCACACCCAGCAAACAAGTGTCCCCATCACTTGCCGGCAAGCAAAAGAAAATTGTTTCCCTCCGAGTTCCACGAATAGATTTTACATGTGTTTCCTTTTTTATTAATTTGTAAGTCTCTGCAGGGGTCCTGCCTGGTGGTAGAATGCTGTAAGTAAGGCTTTCTGCTGTCAGTGAGAGGCTTTCAAATTGAACCGAGATAAACCAAAACAGCTGCTGGACTTTCCACCACCAGCAAAAACACAATGTGACCAGGGCAATGCTAACATGAAAAAAGTGACAGGAAGTAGGGATTAAATTAAAATGGAGTTGGAGGGCTGCTTGCGCTTTACTCATTTTGAAACTTCCTCTCTCTCAATGGGAGAGGGAGGGATTTCTTCTGTAAATATCCACCTTAAGTCTGGTACGCAAGTTAGAGTTTCACTCTGCTTCTGAAAGTCTTTGCTCCTGTGAGTGAATATAGGATAACTTCTTGAACAACGAGAGTATCAGGTTGAATTGTACTTCATTTATTATTTTGTATTGGATGAGACTTTTTTTTTCACATGTTCTGGTACATTGGGTGACCAGTTTAATTATGTGGCTGACTATCTCCAAGTGAGATTACTCTTAATTTGGTGGTCAGTCATGTGAGGCTGAGAGATTTTTTAAGCAAAAAACAGATTGTTTATTACACAAGACAAAAACAGAGAGAAAAACAATGTTCCCAACAGCACCATTCGGCCGCTTGAGCCTGCTCTGCTCTGCCATTTCTACAGGATCAGAGCTGATCTGACATTCTTCATGGTTGCTTTTCTGTGATTTCCCCATAATCCTTCATCAAGAAACTATGTCAGCCTTCAATTTACACAAGGCCCCACTTTGCCTCACTGTTCCGTGGCAACGAGTTCCAGAGGCTCTCAACTGTTGACAGAAGAAATTCCTCCTCATCTCAGTCTTAAATTGGTGGTGGCCCTATATTCTGAGACTATGCTCTTTGGTCTGAGATTCTTCCATGAGGTGAAAAATCCTTTCAAGCCTCATCTAATATGTTTCATCACTTCTCATTCTTCTGAACTCGTGAGTAGACTCCCAACAAGTTTAGCCTTTGCTCATACGACAGTCCCTCTGGACAAGGGAACATCCTGGAGAACATTCTCTGAACTACCTTAAATGAAATGATACCTTTCCTTCCCTAAAAGGGGACCAAAACTATTCTCAGCATTCGACATGTGGTCTCACCAGCACCTTGTACAGTTGCAGTAAAACATCCCAACTCCAAAACTCCAACCCCCTTGAAATAAAGTGCCAATGTTCCATAAGCCTTCCTGATTACCTGCTGCAACTGTGTGCCCACATCAATTTACACAGAATTTAATCCAGAGAAATTACACCCAATATTAAATCTCTAAGTTATATCTGAACTGGTTTGGCCCAAACTTTTCCTGTGAACTATAGAATTTTCTTTCATGAATACTCTCAAATCTCAGAATAAACATTTTCTGCTTTTAATACCTTCAGAGCTCAAACCAAACTCTCTTGGTTCGGAAGTTCTACTCGGCTGACTTTTTGTTCCTTTTCCCACCGAATTATTCTGAGCTCTATATAGTAGAGACTAAACTTGATTCTGATCACAGTCAGATCTCCAAAATGAATAAAATACCTTCTAACCCTGGGTTTATAAACTAAAATCAATCCTTGATTGTTCTGAACTGAAAACAAGATAATGTCCTTTGATGTTTGCTCATGTTGTAAATCAACAGAGTCTAAACAATTTCCCATTAACTCCACAGCCACTTGCTTTCTGAGCAGTGCTGGAGGAAGGTCACTGTTTCACAAAGACTCATTTTTTATTTTAAAGAAAACTTTCAGTGTCTCCATCGTAAAAGCCAACTTCCAAGACTGGAATTTATATAAATTATACATCTTTCATCACTGTAGTTACTCAGGAACTCACTGGCATTTCAGCTGTCTCCATAACTCAAATGAATCCCTTCCCCGACACAGAGAAGGTGAACATCCTTTCCCCAGTGTGAACTCACTGCTGTAGAGTGGGGTGAGTTCCTCACCTGAAATCAGTCCTGCAGTAAGAGCATCTGACATGGACTCACGTCAATGTGAACAAGTACATGGGAGGTCAGCTCCCAGGAACTTTTCAAATACTTCGTTCAGTTTGGACATTGTAAAGGCTTCTCCCCTGTGCAAACCCGATGGTTTCTCAGTTGGCTGGATGACTGAGTGAATGCTTTTCCACATTCAGCACGTGAACAGATTCTTCACACAATGTCCTCACTAGTGTTTCAGCAGGCTGGATGACAGAGTGAATATGTCCCTCACTTGGTGCAGGGGGAGTCAGCCTCTCCCCAGTGTGAACTGTCCACAAGGTGGCAGATTCAGTGAATCCCCTCACTCAGCTTATTCACAGGCAGTCTGCTGATGTACAGTCAGTTCAGATAAACGCCTCAACACCATCCTGCAGTGGGAACAGGAAAACACTCTCATCAGTGTGAACTCACCGATGTGTCATCAAGCTGGATGTGTCGGAGAATCCCCATCCCACACTAGGAGCTGGTGAATGGTCTCTCCCCGGTGTGAATTCGTTGATGTGTCTGGAGGCTGGAAGCCAAAGTGAATCCCTTGCCGCACGTACAGCAGATGAACGGCCTCTCCCCAGTGTGAACTCGCTGGTGTATCAGCAAGTTGGAGGAATTAGTGAATCCCTGCCCACACTCGGAGCAGGAGAATGGTCTCTCCCCAGTATGAACTCGCTGGTGTCTCTGGAGGTGGGATTTCTGACCGAATCCCTTGCCACATTCAGAGCAGGAGAATGGTTTCTCCCCAGTGTGACTGCGCCGATGAGTTTCCAGTTCAGTCGGGGATCTGAATCCATTCCCACAGTCCCCACATTTCCACAGTTTCTCTTTGTGACTCCGTTTATGTTTCGAGAGGTCAGATGATCGGTTGAACGCTCGTGCACACACACTACACACATACAGTTTCTCACTGCTGTCAATGGTGTTTTCTCCTTCCATGTTCAAAATCCAATGAGATTCAGGTTACACCGAATTGGGCCACTCTGTGAAATCCTGATCAGTTGCAGTTTCCCGACTGTAAATCCTCTCCTTCTAATATCCTGTGGAATTGATTTAGAACAGAAATAATGGAAGTGAGAGTCTCCTCATAAAAAATACAAAGTCATGCATCTGTCCCAGTATCTCATTTGGCTCCATGTCAAATGTATGAATACAAAGGCCAACATATGAACTATCGGGCCCTCCTGCCTGCTCCATCATTCAATAAGACCATGACCGATGAGTTCATGTTTTGAATTTCCAGCTACCCCAATAACTTTTGATTCCCTGGTTGAACAAGAATCTATCCACCTCTGCCTTAAAAACGTTCAATGACCCAGTCTCGACCGCCTTTTGAGGCAGAGAGTTCCAAAATCACACTCATCTTGAATGAGGAACTTATCTCTGTTTTAAAACGAGGAGTCTTCGTTTTGGAATAGTCTTCCCCATTCTGGACTTACCCTCAGGAGAAAATATCTCCACGTTCACCTCGTCAAAACCCATTCAGGCATGAGTCAAATCACACCTCACTTTTCTGAACGTGTGAGCATACAAGCCCAGGCTGTCCAAAATATCCTAAGATAACCCACTCATTCAGATATCAGTCTATTGAACCTCCACCGCATTTACACCCTTCCTTCAATAAGGAGACCAAAACTGCACACAGTTGTGGAGGTGTGGTTTCACTTATGCCCTGTACAACTGAATCATCAACTCCTTACTTTTCTGTTTGATTCCACTTGTGATAAACAATAACATTCCATGAGCCTTCTTCATCACTTGTTGTTAACTATATACCCATGTTTTGTGCATCACACACCAGACCCCCTAGATATCTCAGCCCCACAAGATTCTGCACCTATCCTCTGGACTGATTTTCTTTGCTCGTTTTTCCCCTGGAGTGAACAATTTCACATTTTGCTATATCATAGCTCACCTGAAATATTCATTCAAAAAGGCTGCAGACTATTGTAGAGAAATTAAGTCTTCTTCACAGCAACCTTTCCTGATAGCTTTGTATCAACACAAAGTGTAGCTACCATGACTTCATTCCCCTCATCCAAGTCATTGATATAAACTGCAAAAGGTTTTGGTTGAGCAGAACCCTGTGGCTCCCTACTCATCACATTCTGACAATCTGAAACAGACCCATTTATGTATATTCTCGGTTTTCTGCCAGCCAGCCAATCCAGTTTCCAGGCTGGTATGTACCACTAAACCAGTAGCTCCCTCTCTGAACAGACACCTTCTCCATGGTACCTTGTGAAATGCCTTCAGGAAAGCCAAGTACAATCTATCATCAGGCTCCCTTTATCCAAAGCACATGGCACATGTCACTCCTCAAAGAATTCCACTAAATTGGAGAAACACAATGAAGTAATTGTTCCCTTAGTTGAAGGTTGAATAACACTGGGCATCATTTTGCAGTGAAAGGCAAGAGTTTTACAGGGGAATGGAGGAAAACATTTTTCACCTAAAGGGTGGTGCAGGTCTGGAATGCACTGCCTGGGAGGGCAGTTGATGCGGTAAGCCTCACAACTCAACCTCCAACGCTCCAGGGAAGAAAAACCCCAGCCTTTTCATTCCCACTCCACAGCTCAAACCCTCCAATACCGGCAATATCCCTGTATATCGTTTCTGAACCCCTTCAGGATTCACAACTTCTTTCCCATAGCAGGGAGACCTGAACTGAATACAGTATTCTAACTATGTCCTGTACAGTCGCAACATGACATCTCAACTCCTATAACTCAATGCAGTGACAAATGAAGGCAAGCGTCCCAAATGCCTTCTTCACCATCCTGTCTACCTACAACTCCGCTTTCAAGGAACTATGCGCCTGCAACCCTAAGTCCCCTTGTTCAGCAACACCCCCCAGGGCCTTACCATTAACTGTTTAAACACTGCCCTGATTGGCCTTATCGAAATGCAACACCTCACATTTATCTAAACTAAACTCCATCTTCCACTCCTCAGCCCATTGATCAAGATCCCAAACTACTCAGTGAAGATAGCCTTCTTTACTGTCCACTACGTCACCAATGTTGGTGTCATCTGCAAACTTACTAACCATACTGTCACATCCAAATCATTTGTATAATTACAAAAAGCAGTGGACTCAGCATTGATCCTTACGGCACACCACCTGGTCACAGGCCTCCAGTTCAAAAGACAACCCTCCACCACCACCCTCTGTTTCTCATTTGAATCCAAATTTGTATTCAACTGGCTAGGTCTTCCTGTATTCCAATATGATCTAACCTTGCTAACCAGTTTACTATGCAGAACCTTGTCGAGCATTTTGCTGAAGTCCATATAGACAATGTCTACCGCCCAGCCTTCAATCTTCTTTTCCACATTTTCAAAAAAACACAACCAACTTACTGAGACACGATTTCCCATGCACAAAGCCATGTTGACTCTCCCTAGTCAGTCCTTATCTTTCTAAATGCATGTAAATCCTATTGTTTACTTTTATTTCTTCAGTTTTTTTAAATTCATGCAGAGGTAGTGGGCGTCGCTGGCTGGGCCAGCATTCGTCGACATTCGTAACTGCCCACATTCGTAACATGACCATCGTTGGACTTAAAACCAGAGTTTTATTCAATTCAAATTCTACCATCTGCCATGGCAGGATCTGAACCCAGGTCCCCGGATTAATAGTCTGGTGATAATACCACCAAATAATTGATTCTCATCCCCTACATGACAGATCAACCTAACTGGCCTATAGTTTCCTGTTGTCTGCCTTCCTCACCTCTTTAATACAGGGGTTGTATCTGCTATTTTGCAGTGAGACAGAAACTTTCCAGAATCTAATGCATTTTGGAAAGTTAACACCCATGTTTCTGCAGCAACTGCAGAATATTTGTTCGCCAAGCCATTTTTTTTGTTATACATTGTCTGGAGAGTGTTTTTTTAAGCAACCCGTTCTTCCTCGAGTCCAGCTCCTTTGAGAACTTCACACTGGAAATTGCGGGGCCCAGCTGGCTTTGAAAGGACTCAGGGTAAACTCAGCAGCTTCTCCGCCATCACCACTCCAGCTCAATCTGATTCAACAAAGACATTCAAAAGCTAACCAGAAAAGCCCCTGAAGAGGAAAGAAAAGGGCAAATAATAGGAATCGCTGATTTGTTTTTGGAGAAAGGCCAGCACAGACACAATGGACAGAGTAGCCTCCTTCTCCATTGTAATCATTCAGTGATTTTGTGTGACTCAATTAATAGGAACCAATAGGCCACAATCTGTGACCAACACCCACCCTGTCAGAAATGGGCTTTTAATTCATCCGTCTGTGTTTCTAGACTTGGTTCTGGGAGCAAGGCCGAGATGGGGTTGAGGAACACATCAGCCATGATTGAATGGTGGAGCAGACTTGATGGGCTGAATGGCCTAATTTCTGCTCCTACGTCTTATGGTCTTATTATCAAAAGAGCAGCAAAATACTGCAGCTGCTGCAAGTCTGAAATAAACAGAAAATGCTGGAAAATCGCAACAGGTCAGGCAGTATCTGAGGACAGAGAATCAGTTAATGTTAAGGGTGTGCAGAATAAGTTACAAGGAATTAAAAACTTGAGAGTCAATATAACCTCAGCATCGGAAGAGAAATGAAATGAATAATGCAGACAATTCACTGAGGTATGTAAAAAGAACAACCTAGTAGTTAGATTACAGAATTTCAACTTCGCCAGCATTAATTGGTGTAGTCATGGTGTAAACAGTTTAGAGGGGGAGATTTATTCAAATGTACTCAGGAGTGTTTTTTTATATCAGCATGTAGTAGCTCCAACATGTGAAAATGCAGTGCTGGATCTAATTCACAGAATCCCGACAGCGCAGAAAGAGGCCATACGGCGAATCTGGTCTGCACCGTTGCTCCGAAAAGCATCTCACCTAAATCCAGTTTCCACCCTATCCCCATAAATCCACATTTCCCATGGCTAATTCAACTAGCCTGCACATCCTTGGACTTTACAGGGTTATTTAGCATTATCAATCCATCTAACTTGCACATCTTTGGACTGTGGGAGGAAACTGGAGAACCTGGAGGAAACCCACACAGACACGGGGAAGATTGTACAAACTCCACACAGGCGCCCAAGGCTACAATCGAACCCAGTTCCCTGGTGCTGTGAGGCAGCAGAGAGAAAAAAAAACAGATTGTCTGCGAAAAACGGCTGTGGGTTGAGAAAGGCAAATTGTTTTAAAATAAGGCAGGGTCAGCCTTAGACAGCTATGTGTGAGTAAACTTCAGCAGAACAGTGGGGTTGTTCAAAAAGGAATTAGGTGAAACACGTTCCCTCTGGGGGAAATGTAGGAGCATTTAAGAAATATTCTGATGGACCCTTGCGATCCAGAGGCATAAAGGGCTATGGGCCAAGTGCTGGAAAATTACAATAACTACTTAGTTGTCTATGACTGGTGCAGACTCAATGGGCTGAAGGGCCTTTCTTTCCACTGTAAACCTCTATAACTCTGACTCTATAATAAGCCCAGAGAACTCTGGATGCCTATGAAATTTCAGGACTGAATAAGAAGGGAAAGAGAAGCTTTTAACAGGTACAAAGTGAGGAAAGTGATGGAGGCCCTGGAGAATAGAAAGTACAAGGGGGAAACATAAGAAAGACATGAGGACAGCAAAGTCGGGCGTAATAAAACACTGGCAGGGAAGATTAGGGAGAATCCCAAGATATTCTACAAGGATATCAAGGAAAGAGCATAACCGGGGAAGAGTCAGGCCATTAGGGGTCAAGGGGGCAATCTGTGTGGAGCTAGAGGATGTTGGCAGCGTGTTAAATGAGTACTTCACATCTGTCTTTACTCAGGAGGAGGAGGATTATAGGATCATACAGTACAGAAGAGGCCCAATGGCCCAGCAAGTCTGTAGAGCCAAAACTATTCCGCTACTAACTCGAGTCGCACACTGGGCTCATAGCCTTGAATGTCGTGACATTTCCAAAATTCGTTCAAGTAGTGTTGAAAAGTTGAGCTTTCGCGCCTCAACTTCCTGCCCAGGGAGTGCATTCCAGGCCCCCATCACCCTTTAAATCTTCTACCATTCACTGTGAAGTACTGCCCCCTTATTATTGACCCTTCAGCTGTCGGGAACAGCTGCTTTCTATCCACCCTGTCCATGCCCTTCATAATTTTACACATCTCTATCAGGTCGCCCCTCAGCCTTCTCTGCTCCAAAGGCAACAACCTAAAAGTATCCAGCCTCTCTTCATAGCTGAAATGATCCAACCAGGCAACAGCCTGGTGAATCTCCTTTGCACCCCCTCCAGAGCAATCACATCCTTCATACAGTGTGGTAATGAAAACTGCACACAGTACTCCAGCTGCGACCGAACCAAGTGCTGTACAGCTCTGACATGACCTCCCTTGTTACCAAGTTGCGTAGAGTAACCGTGAATTGGAAGGCAGGAAACGAGAATTTGTTTGCACAGTCCCTTTAAAAGATAGAGTGCTTTCCGAAGATTAGAGATTTATACAGAAAATGGGTCTGTAAGCAGCTGCAATTTCAGACAGTTCTAAAAATGGAAACATGTACTGATTGGTTGTGTAATTGGAGTCCTTAGGCTTGTTTTGATGTTTTGGCAATGAGCTGGAAGTGGTCAATTAATTTAAATCAAGCACTTAAGGATTGAAAGCCAATTGAACTTAAATCTGACGGTTTTGACAACCTCGGACCGATGCAATTGTTTAAAAAAAAGGGACAGATCATCAAGGGTATACATAAGGAGGACATTTGGAAAATTGGAAGACAGACAACTGCCATCTGAAGGATGAGAGAGCTCACCGCCATCTGACAAACAAGCACCCAGCTCACACAAAAAAATCACTAAGCTCTCTAAGAAAGCACCATCCTATCCACAAAAGGTACCACCACAGCACTTCTAGCAAAGAGTCTTCACTGAGAAAACATCCCTGACAGCAGAATCAGCGGAAGAAAAGTGTTTGTGCCGTGAGATCAACACAAGGAAGAGCGTTCCAGAGACACATTTTATGCAAAGTTGGAGAGATTATGTTTTAATTTATTGTTGTCTTATTAATTGGGCTTATAATAAGTGGGACTTGTGTTTATTTGGACAGCATACCAGGAGAATTCAGGTCAGTTAGGGAATAGATGGTGCCTGTTGTATGGGGTGGAGTGGGGCAGGGGTGCAAAAATTGTTCTGTTTGTCAGTAATTCTGTTCATTTGGTCATTGTTAGGGTTAAATAAATAAATTGTTATTGTTACTTGTGACTTTGACAGTGGAGATCAGGGATTTTCTTTTAACAAATTACAGAGCAAGCTTCTCTGGGTGTTTCAGGGTCATTATTAGAAGGGAACCTCTACTCCCATAACAACAGATTGGGGCTTGTGTTTTGGGTTAATTATCCGAAGGGTTCAACCTTCCCCTGCTTCGTAACACCCTGCTCTTGGAATCTACGCAATGACCAATAAAGGCAAGCGTCCCTTATGCGTTCTGAACCACAAGAACGGACCTGTCCTGCCACCTGCAGGAATATGTGGACGAGCACGAGATCCTTTTGTTCGTTCGAGCTTCCTAATGTTTTGCCATTCATTGAGTACACCCTTGACTTGTTCCTTCTTCCAAAGTGCATCACTTCCCATTTATCAGGGTTAAATTCCAACACCACTATTCTGCCTTCTGACCAACCTGTTCATATGTTCCAGTAACCTAACACCTGTCTCCTTACTGTCAAATACCTGACTAATTTTTGTGTCATTCACAAACTTAGTCATCATCTCTCTCAATTCTTATCTACATCATGTACGAATATCACAAAAAGCACTGATCCCTGTGGTATGTCACTGCATACTGCGTTCCAGTCACAGAAACCGCTTTCTACCATCACCCTGTTTCCCAGTACTGAGCCAATTTTGGATCCAGTTTGGCAAGTTACCATGCATCCCATCAAAGATTGATTAGGGATAGTCAATGTGGTTTTGAGCGTGGGAAATCGTGTCTCACTAACTTGACTGAGTTTGTTGAGGAAGCGACAAAGAGGATTGATGAAGGGAGAGCAGAAGACGTGGTCTATATGGATTTCAGTAAGGAGTTTCACAAAATTCCACATGGTAATCTGGTTAGCAAGGATAGTTCACAGGGAAAACTAGCCATTTGGATAGTCAACTGGCTTGAAGGTAGGAGGCAGAGGCTGGTAGTGGAGGAGGCTTGCTTCTTGAACTGGGGGCCTATGACCATCGGTGCTGGATCCAATGCTTTTTGTCATTTCTATCAATGATTTGGATGTGAATATAGGAGGTATGGCTAGTAGATGACAGAAAAATTGGTGATGTAATGGACAGCCAAGAAGGTTATCTAAGAGTACAACGGGATCTTGATCAGATGGGCCAATGAGTGGTAGATGGGAGTTTAATTTAGAAAAATGTGAGGTGCATGTTGAAAAGGCAAATCAGGGCAGGACTTATACACTTAATGGTAAGGTTCTGGGGAATGTGGCTGAACAAAGAGACCTTGGAGTGCAGGTTCATAGTTCCTTGGAAATGGAGTCACAGGTAGACACAATAGTGAAGGCGGCGTTTGGTACGCTTGTCTTTATTGGTCAGTGCATTGAGTATGGGAAATGTTTGGTCATGTTGAGGCTGGACAGGACATTGGTTAGGTCACTTTTGGAATACTATGTTCAGTTCTGTTCTCCCTGCTATCGGAAGGATGTTGTGACACCTGAAACAGTTGAGAAAAAGTTTACAAGGATGTTGCCAGGGCTGGAGGGTTTGAGCTAAAGGGAGAGGCTGAATAGGTAGTGACTATTTTCCCTGGACGTCAGAGGCTGAGGGTGACCTTACAGAAGTTTATAAAATCAGGATGGGCACGGATCGGGTAAACAGCCAAGGTCTTTGCCCCAGGGTAGCAGAGTCCAAAACTACAGGGCACAGGTTTAAGGTAAGAGGGGTAAGATTTAAAAGGGACCCAAAGAGCAACTTTTTCATGCAGAGAGTGATGCGTGTATAGAATGAGCTGCCAGAAGTGGTCAAGGCTGGTACAATTACAACAATTAAAAGGCATCTGGATGGGTACGTGAATAGGAACGGTTGAGGGGTAGAGGGCCAAATGCTGGCAAATAATTTATGATATCTCAACAGCATGACCGGGTGTGACTGAAGGGTCTGTTTCCATGCTGTACATCTCTATGATTCTATATCGACATTGACTTCATCAGTCGAGGCACAGATTATAAGAGCAGGGAGGTTATGTTGAAGCTGTACAGAATTTTGGTCAGACCACAGCTAGAGTACTGTATACAGTCCTGGTCACCACATTATAGGAAAGATGTGACATTATAGGACAGATGTGCAGCTGACAGGAAAATTGGTTGCATTGGTGATAGTGAGGAGGATGCTCTCAGGCTACAGTCTGATATTGATCAACTGGTAAATTGGGCGGAGGGGGCTGTGTGGTCATGCATTTGGGAGGTTTCAGGTGGTGTATCCATAATTCTGAGAGTTATAGACAGTGCAGATCATGAGAATCTTTTCTCCATAGTAGACATGTCTAAGACCAGAGGGCATAGGTTTAAGGTGAGGAATAAGTGGTTTCGAGGAGACCTAACGGAGAAGAAGAATTCACCCAGAGAGTGGTAGAAATACGGAATGCACGGGCTGAGATGGTGATGGAGGCAGGTACTCTCGTAACATTTAAAAAGCATCTGAATGAATTAAAATGCCAGAACATAGTAGTCTATTGACCAAGCGCAGGTAAGTGGGATTAGTGTAGTTTGGAGTTTGTTGGTCAGTATAGACACAGAGGACCGAAGGGCCTGTTTCTATGCTGTATGAGTCTACCACTCACTGTAACTCAATTCTATGGGCTAAAGGTACATTTATAGTGTTAGGTGACAGATCAGCATTGAATGATGGAACAGGCTCCAGGGACTGTTTGGCCTACTCCTGTTCCTGTAAGATTATGAGGATCATAGACAGGGTGGATAGGAAGCATCTGTTCCCTTTAGTTGAAGGGTCAATAGTACATCAATTAAAGACAGAAGATTGAGAGAATTTGATGAAGTTTATGTTTTTCACTCAGACGGTGGTGGGTATTTGGAATACACCGGCTGGGAGGGTAACTGAAGCAGGAAACTTCACAATCTTTAAAAACGTACTTGGCTGAGCACTTGAACGTCATAACTTTTAAGACGATGGGCCAAGTACTGGAAAGTGGGAACGGTGTAAATTAAGTTTTTTTTTGGTGCAGCTTCGATGGATTAAAGTGCCTCTTCTAAACTGTATGATTCTATGACTCTACAATTCCTGACGGTGAGAAGTACAGAGGGAATTTGGAGCTGCTAAGTCAGCAGCACATATTTGGATGATGGGCAATGACAGAAACTTCAGAGATTCAGCAAACAAACATTAAACAGAGCAGGTTAGACAATGGCAGAGTGCTGATCAGGGAGGACAGAGAGGCGACACACATTAATGGACAGCCATGGCTTCAGATCCACGGTAAAGGAGTTACACCAACCCCAGTGATGTGGATCCTCCCACAGATAACTGGCAAACACCAAAAACCTCAAATTGTAAAAGAATGGTTAAAGCTACTCACCGCTCAACAATTTCACTATCTGCAATTTGAAAATCTTCTGCTGGAGCCGGCACCTGTAAAGACGTCAGAAACACTGGAGTTAGAAAAATCCCACATTTGTGGATATCCCTGGGGAGCGGGTGATGTCATTATCAGTGTGCGATAACATCACAGCCACAAACAGAGAGCATTCTGGGTCTGTACAAACCAGTGATCACCCACACATTCTGAAGGATGGGAGGGTCCCTGGGAGGGTGGAGAGGGGCTTTATCAGAATGGTTTGAGGGATCGGGGATTTTAGTTGCAAGGCTAATTCAAGAAGCTCATTGCTCCAAGGTTAATAAAGGACAGGTGGGTGATATCGGTATAAAAGTTATTACAGTCATAGAGGTCTACAAACAGAGTAATAGGCCCTTCAGCCCATCAAGGCTGTGCCAGTCAGAAACAACCACCTTACTATTCTCCTCCCATTTTCCAGCACTGGACCAGAATACTGTGCCGCACAAACACACGTCTCAACACTTCTTCAATGTTATGACTGCTTCTGACCCAACCAGCTTTACAGGCAGCAAGTTCCACATTCCCACTGCCCTCGAAGGGAAAAATATTTTCCTCACATCCCTTCTAAAATCTCCTGCCTCTGATCGTAAATTTATGCACCCTGGTCATTGATCCCTCCACCAGGGGGAGAAGTTTCTTCCTGACTAATGTGTCGAGTGAAATCCAGTAAATTAGAGCAGGAGTGGGCCATTCGGCCCTTTGAGCCTGCTCTGCTAATCAGTATTATCATGGCTGATCGTATAACTCAAAAGCATGTTCTTCCTTTACCTCCCACATGTTTTGGTTGCTTGAGCCAAATGCTATATCCGAATCCTTCTTGAAATCACACAATGGCTTGGCCTTGACAGCTTGCTGTGGCAGCAAATTCCACAAGCTCACTGCTCTCTGAAGAAATTTCTCCTTACCTCAGACGTAAAAGGTTTACCACATACCCTTAATCTGTGATTCCTGGTTCTGGGCACTCCTGGCATCGGGAACAACCTTCCTGCATCAAACCTGTCTAATCGTAATAAGATTTTACATGTTTCTGAGACCGCACCCCTCCCACCTGATTATCTGCTGGAATTGTCAAAAGCCTTCTCAAAGTCCACATAAACCATGCTCACTGACTCCCGCTCATCAACTTTGCTAATTAATTCCGAGAAAAATTCCAAGAGATTTGCCAAGCATCACTTCCCTTTCGGACATCCATGCTGACTCTGTCCAACCCAGCCACTGTTTTCCAAGTGCCCTGTTCTTAAGCATTTTATAAAATATCAAACCACGAGAGAAAAATCAAAAGGGAATGAAACTGGTCAGAGCACCAAGTATCAACCTAGGCAGCCAAAGCAACAATGGCACACCACCCCTAATCTGTCGTATAAAGGTCTCCTTACCGCAAACTTGGAACAATATTGCTGTTCCTGTATTGTTGGGTGGGTCAGAATTCTGGGGGATGTGTTGGGTTAATAGTATTAGTGCTGGACTACTAATTCAGAGATTCAGGGAATGTTCTGAGAATCCAGTTTCAAATTCTGCCATGCCCCTCATAACTTATACATCTCAACCCTGCCCCTCTCAATCTCCTCTGCTCCAAAGAAAACAATCCCAGTCTATCCAACCCTTCTTCATAACTGTAACTTTCCAGCCCAGACAGGATTCTGACAAATCTCCTCTGTTGTCTCCAGTGCAATCACATCCCTCGTATTCTGTGGATTCCAGAACTGCACACAACACTCCAGCTGGGACCTCACCAACTGTACATACAGTTCCAGCATAACCTCCCTGCTCCTAAACTCTATGCCCCGGCTAATAAAGGCAAGTGTCCCATTTGCCTTTTAACCACTTTACCTGCTTGTCCTCTTACCTTAAGGGATGGGTGGGCATGCACAGCAAGATCACTCCGATCCTCGTTCATCATTGTTCATCATGTATTCCATTGGCTCATTTGCCTTGCCCAAGTGTATCACCTCTCACTTATCTGGATTAAATTCCAACTGCTACAGATCAGCCAGTCTGTCTATATCCTCCTGTAATCTAAGAACACAAGAACTAGCATCAGGAGTAGCCATTCAATAAAAGTGTGGCTGATCTCATCCCACCCCAACTGCACTTTCCTGCCTGCTGGCCATAACTCTACAACCCATTATTAAATACTCACTAAATTACCTGCTTAAATTTACTCAATTTCCCAGCATTCACCTCATTTTGCGATAGTGAATTCCACAGATTCACAACCGTCTGAGACAAGTAATTTCTCCTCATCTGTGTTAAACCTGCCAACCCTTATTCTACAGCTATAACCTCTCATTCCAGAATGTCCCACAGAAGGAAACATCCTTTCAATTTCTACTTTCTCAATGCTTTTCAGCATACTATATAACTCAATTAGGTAGCCTCTCATTCTTTTACACTTCAGAGAGTTTGGCCTAAATTGCACAACCTCTCTTCAGAAGGCTGTCTTCCTCACTATTTACCACCCACCAATTTTCATATCACCCATGAATTTATTGATCAAAACCCAACATTCACTGTAAATCGCTTATATAAACCCAAACAGGAAGGGCCCCAACACTGATCCTAATGGAACCCAGCTGGATACAGGCTCCTAGTCACAAAAACATGCCTCACAAATCACTTCTGACTACTTAGCCAATTCTGGAGCCAATCAGCCAAATTACTTTATTATGGACTGTTGCCTTTGTTATTAGTCTCCTCTGTGGGACTTTATCAAAAGTCTTGGTGAAGTCCAAGCAGACTATGTCAAATGAATTGCCCTCATCCACACACCTGGTTACTTCTTCTAAAAAAAAAAAGTTGGTCAGACATGACCTCCCGTTAACAAAGCCGTGCTAACTGTTCCTGAACGATTACTTCCTCTCCAAATGCAGATTAATTCTGTCCCTCAGAATTACTTCTAATGGTTTCTCCACCACAGAGGTGAGGCTGATTGGCCTGTAATTTCCTGGTTTATCCCTTGTTCCCTTCTTGAATAACAATATCACATCACAGAGTCATACAGCATGGAAACAGCCCTTTCAGTCCAACCAGTCCATGCTGAATATAACCCAAACTCAACTCGTCCCACCTGCCTGCTCCTGGACCATATCCCTCCAAACCTTTCCTATTCATATATCCATCCAAAGGTCTTTTAAATGTTGTAATTGTACCCACATCCACCACTTCTTCAGGTGGTTAATTCCATATACGAACCACTCTGTGTAAGGAAATTGCCTCATGTCTTTTTTAAAATCTCTCATTTCACCTTAAATGTGTGTCCCATAGTCTTGAAATTCCCATCTCAGAGAAAAGACAACTACCATCAACTCTGTCTGTACCTCTCATTATTTTATAAACTTCTATCAGGTTACCTCTCAACCTCCTACACTCCAGTGAAAAAAGTCCCAGCCTATCCAGCCTTTCCTTATAACTCAAACCTTCCATACCTGGCAACATCCTGGTAAATCTCTTCTGAACCCTCTCTAATTTGATAATATCCTTCCTATAACAGGGCGACCAGAACTGAACACAGTATTCCAGGGGATGCCTCACCAACGTCCTGTACAACCTCAACATAACGTACCCAACTCCCATGCTCAAAGGGCTGTGCAATGAAGGTAAGCGTGCTAGATGTCTTTTTAACCACACTGTCTCTATGTGATGCAAACTTTAAAGAATTATGTACCTACACCCCAAGGTCCCTCTGTTCCACAACATTGCCAAAGGCTGTACCATTAATTGTAGAAGCCCTACCCTTGTTTCCTGTACCTATATGCAATACCTCATAACTATCCAGATTGAGCTCCATCTGCCATTTTTCAACCCATTTGATCAAGATCCCATAGTAATCTTAGAAAACCTTATTCACTGTTGGTATCATCTGCAAACTTACTGACATGCCTTCTATATTCTCATCCAAATTATTATATAAATGACAAACAAAAGAGAACCCAGAACTAATCCATATGGAACAGCGTTGGTCACAGTCCCCCAATCCAAAAAGCAAGCCTTCACCATTACTGTGTCTCCTGCTGTTAAGCCAATAATGTATCCAATTGGCACGCTCACCCTGGATCCCATGTGATCTAACTTTACTAATTAGTCTACCAGGCAGAACTTTGTCAAAAGCTTTTACTAAATTTGAAATAAACAACATCGACTGCTCTGCCATCAACCACCTTTTTGGTAACTTCCTCAAAAAACTCAATCAAGTCTATGAAACACGATTTTCCTCACACAAAACCATACTGCCTATCCCTGATCAATTTTCGTTCCCTGGTTTCTCCTAACAACCTTTCTTTGACAACCAGGCCTTTGGCATCTTCCCAGTGCTCAGAAAGCAGTTAAAAATTATTGCCAGTGCCCCTGCTATATTTGGTCTTGCCATACTCACCAATCTGGGATACATTTCATCTGGCCCAGGAGATTTCTGCTTTTAAGCCTGCCAGACCAATCAGAAGCTTCCTCTCTTTCTATGCGAACTTTTTAAAAAGTATATCACAGTCCTTCTTTCTGATTTCCAAACCCATGTCACCCCTTTCACTTATATTTTGCCAATTATCCTTTCAAGTCCCTTTATTGCTCTAATTTCCTTTTTTTTAAGACTCCCCCTGCACATTCGGTACTTAGCTAAGGCTTCTGCTGTTTTGAACCTTTGGTAGCTGCTAAATGCCTCCATTCTTCTCTTTAGCCAATCCTGTATATCCAGAGTTCACAAGATTTGTTGGTCCCAGCCTTCGACTATATTGGAACTCTCGACTTCCTTCTTCAATGTATCCCACTGATGTGACACACATTTACTGAAAGGTATCTGCTCTCAGCCCACTCTAGCCAAATTTTATTCAATCTTATTACAATCTGCCTTCCATTGGTTCAGAACTTTGATTCCATGCCCATCCTTGTCCAGTGATAGACAATCTTGAATCTAACACAGTTACTATCAATGTCTGCAACTGATTCCCTAACTGATGTTCCAGCTACTTGCTTGGCTTCAATTACCTAAGTCCAGTACTGTTCCTTCTCTGGTAGGGTCTTCTTCATACTGGCTTCGAATGCTGCCCTGGATGCACGATAAGAATTCCATTCCTCCAAAACTTTCACACTATGACTACCCCAGTTGATGTTGGGAATAGTTCTTCCTCCTCTGTTACTATATGCCTCATCAATACAGTCAGACAGAATAAGAGCAGGAGAAGTCCATTCAGCCCTTTGATCCAGCTTCAACATTTAAATGATCATGGCTAAACATGCACACAAGTACCCTGTTCCTTCTTTCTCTTTGAACACTTCAGTCCTATGTTGTGGCCTCAACTGTTTGCTGTGGGAGAGAATTCCACAAGCTCACCACTCCCTGGGTGAAGACATTTATGCTCGTCTTAGTCTTTAGTCCTACACTGCATCCTTCAACCTTGAAGGTTGGTTCTAGGCTCCCCAATCATCAGGAACATCTTTCCGGTGTTTATTCTGCACGGCCCTGAATTTTATACGTTTCTATTGGATGCCCCCTCAGTCTCACAATGACCACGTACAATTCCAGCACGATATTCTTGTTTCTGTATTCAAATCATATCACTGTGAAGGCTAACAGGCAATCTGCATTCTTCACCACCATCTGTGCATACAAGCTTACCTTCACAGGCTGGTGTCCCTTCTCAAATCTATAACCATTCAGACAATAAACTGGCTTCCTGTTTTTGCTACTAAGTGGAAAACCTCAAATTTATCCACATGATATTTTATCTACTATGTATTTGCCCACTCACAACTTGTTCAAATCACAAATCCGCTTGATGGAGAAGTTGTCCTCATTGTAAGCAATTGGTGGCAAACTCCTCCCAGTCATGAACAATATTGTCCCCTAAGAACATGGCGGCAGCTCGTGCGCATTCCCCCAACAAACATTTGCCGCCGCGCCTGCGCCCCACTGCTCGTCGTTACCAAACAAGATGGCGGCCATGAATTCAACTTTACACTCCGGCATTGGCGACAAACGAAAGCATCAAAAGGTCGTGCTGGAGTTTGCAGCTTACCGAACATCTTTATGAAGCTTTTCCGTCCATCTGCTGAATGCAGTGCCCCCTCGTTCTGCCCAATTGTTAACATTCCAGGAACCGCATAAGACAACACTCCTCCATCGCCATCATGCCGCGCAATATCCATTCACACATGGCACTGCGCCTGCGCACATTTTCCACTTCCGTGATTGGGGGAATTTAATACTGTTTGGCATTCTGGGTGCTGCGCCGCTATTGATAGTTCCACGTATAGTATGCTACTTGGTGAGTTAACTGCATTACTTCCAATTCTGAGTTTCTTTTGGATAAAGGGCACAAGTGCAATTCTAATATGTTTTCTCATATAACAAACGCGTAAACATTCCATGCATTCCAAGTGTGGCTTGATTAGTGCCTTGTATAATTGCGTAGGATTCGTTGGAAGCCTCTAACACTCATTTATTTCATTTTCTATGAGCAGATATGAACTGTAGTAATGAAGAGAGGCCGAAGAGAGGAGAGTTGGGAGAAAACTGGGAGTTGTGGGTGGAAATAATAGAGATGGATTCCAACCCAGGGAGGAATGGACGTGTGTGTGGCCAGCATTTACAACTTTGGGATAGCAGGAGAAGCAAACAAAAAAAAAAGTTGTATGTTCTGAATTTCCACCCTGTGCTGAAAGTAATGTCATTTGCAAACTGCTTTTATATGAAACTTGAAAGGGAAAGTTTACAGATGTGTATCTCAAAACAGTTACCACATTAAGATCTGACAGTCACTTAATTCATCACGACCTACATATGACTTAGTTTTGAGATTAAAGGAGAAATGTTTAACCAGTTATACAGCAAGAACAAAAAAAGTCCCACATTCATGAGCTTTTTGTTTCAGAATTCCAACATCCGCAGTTGTTTATTTTATTTAAGTATTTGTTTTCCCTCTGGCTCCATTTTGTATTGCATAACAGCAAGACTGACTCAATAAAAGGGCAAAGTTGCCATATTCCAACTGAAGTTTAGGGCTGCTCACTTAAATAAGAAGGTCACCGTGAATCTGGCAAGGGGAACGTTGCAAAGCAATGGTAAACTCAGACGTTGCGGGAATTAAGACCAAGATGCTGAAATCAGTC
>NC_063375.1:3981846-3982187 GCF_021869965.1 Rhincodon typus
CTGTCAGATTCTGTGCTGCGAATATGACAGTGTAGTTGTTAATCAGTACATGTCACTTTCTGCTACGTGAATGTTTGTGTAATTATCTTTCTCTCCCTGCCAGTTTCTGCTACGTGAATGTGTGCTTAATATCAATCTGTACCTGTCAGCTTTTCTTTTAAGAGACAACAAGGTGCAGGGCTGGATGAACACAGCAGGCCAAGCAGCATCATAGGAGCAGAGAGGCTGACGTTTCGGGCCTAGACCCTTCATCAGAAAAGGGGGAGGGGAAGGGGGTTCTGAAATAAATAGGGAGAGAGTGGGAGGCGGATAGAAGAGGGATAGAGGAGAGGATAGGTGGA
>NC_063375.1:4002187-4031605 GCF_021869965.1 Rhincodon typus
GCCTCTTTGTAGGTTACGTGGAACAATCCCTCTTCCGTACCTACACCGGCCCTAAACCCCACCTCTTCCTCCGTTACATTGATGACTGTATCGGCGCCGCCTCGTGCTCCCACGAGGAGCTCGAACAGTTCATACACTTCACTAACACCTTCCACCCCAACCTTAAGTTTACCTGGACCATCTCTAACACCTCTCTCCCCTTCCTGGACCTCTCTGTCTCCATATCGGGCAACCACCTAGAAACCGATATTCATTTCAAGCCCACCGACTCCCACAGCTACCTAGAATACTCCTCCTCCCACCCACCTTCCTGCAAAAATGCTATCCCCTATTCCCAATTCCTTCGCCTCCGCCGCATCTGCTCCCAGGATGAGGCATTCCACTCCCGTACATCTCAGTTGTCCTCGTTTTTCAAGGACCGTAACTTCCCCTCCTCGGTGGTCGAGAACGCCCTCAACCGTGTCTCCCACATCTCCTGCACCTCATCCCTCACACCCCGTCCACGCAATAAGAACCAAAAAAGAATCCCCCTCGTCCTCACGTACCACCCCACCAACCTCCGGATCCAACGCATCATCCTCCGACACTTCCGCCATCTGCAATCCGACCCCACCACCAAAGACATCTTTCCCTCCCCACCCTTATCTGCTTTCCGGAGAGACAACTCTCTCCGTGACTCCCTTGTCCGCTCCACACTCCCCTCCAGCTCCACCACACCCGGCACTTTTCCCTGCAACCGCAGGAAGTGCTACACCTGCCCCCATACCTCCTCCGTCACCCCCATCCCAGGCCCCAAGAAGACTTTCCACATCAAGCAGATGTTCACCTGCACATCTGCCAATGTGGTATACTGCATCCGCTGTACCCGGTGTGGCTTCCTCTACATCGGGGAAACCAAGCGGAGGCTCGGGGACCGCTTTGCAGAACACCTACGCTCAGTTCGCAATAAACAACTGCACCTCCCAGTCGCGAACCATTTCAACACCCCCTCCCATTCCTCAAACGACTTGTCCATCCTGGGCCTCCTGCAGTGCCACAACGATGCCACCCGAAGGTTGCAGGAACAGCAACTCATATTCCGCTTGGGAACCCTGCAGCCCAATGGTATCAATGTGGATTTCACAAGTTTCAAAATCTCCCCTCCCCCTACCGCATCCCAAAACCAGTCCAGCTCGTCCCTGCCTCCCTAACCTGTTCTTCCTCCCACCTATCCCCTCCTCCCACCTCAAGCCGCACCTCCATCTCCTACCGACCAACCTCATCCCGCCCCCTTGACCTGTCCGTCCTCCCTGGACTGACCTATCCCCTTCCTAACTCCCTACCTACACTCACCTTTACTGGCTCCATCCCCGCCTCTTTGACCTGTTTGTTTCCTCTCCACCTATCCTCTGCTCTATCCCTCTTCTATCCGCCTCCCACTGTCTCCCTGTTTATTTCAAAACCCCCTTCCCCTCCCCCTTTTCTGAAGAAGGGTCTAGGCCCGAAACGTCAGCCTCTCTGCTCCTATGATGCTGCTTGGCCTGCTGTGTTCATCCAGCCCTGCACCTTGTTGTCTCTTAATCTGGATGAATGCAGGGCTTTGCATTTTGGTGCAACATACAAGGGTAGGCCTTGCACAATTAATGGTAGGGCCTTGGGTAGTGTTGTAGAACAGAGGGACCTCGCATTCTTTGAAGTCTGCATCACATCTCAACAGGGTGGTTAGGAACTCATGCTTGCCTTCATTGCACAGTCCTTTGAGTTTAGGAGGTGGGAAATCACTTTGAGGTTGAAGGGACATTGGTGAGGGCACTTCTGGAATACTGTGACCAGTGCTTGTTGCACTGTCAGAGGAAAGATATTATTAAGCTGGAAAGGGTTCAGAAGAGATTCACCAGTATTTTGCCATGTGTGTAAGGTTTGAGTTATAAAGAAAGGATGGATAGGCTGGGACTTTTGTTTCACTGGAGCATAGATTGTTGAGAGGTCACCTTATAGAAGTTTATAAAATAATGATGGGGATGAGACAGAGTTGACGGTAGTTGTCTTTTGCCTGGGATGGGGGCAATGGAAGGCCACGGTGGACATTTTTAATGTGACAGGAAAGAGATCTTTTAAAAAAAGGACACGAGGGGCATTTTTTTTAACACAGAGCATGGACGCATGTGGAATTAACTTCCTGACGAAATCGTCTATGTGGCTACAATTACAACATTAAAACGACATTTGGATAAGTACATAAATATGACAATTTTGAATGGAAATAGGCCAAGAGCAGGTGGGTGGAACTAGTTTAGTTTGGCATTATATTCGGCATGTACTGGTTGGACTGAAGTGTCTGTATCCTTGCTGTATGACTCCATATGAGAGATTAAAAAAACTGACACAGGCTATTGAGTTGGATGATCTGCCATTTTCATGATGAGTGGGAGGTGAGATTTCATGGGCCGTTTGGTTAGGTCCAGTTGCTGTTATCTATATTTCTATGTCTGTTGATTCCCAGAACCGATGTTGAGTATTGTCACCAGAATGAAAAAATACTGATCTGGGTGATCAATATGACTTCAAACCATTTGATTGGCTCTTGCAGCCGAATCTGGACAATACCGAATCTCCGGCGCACAAGCCTCAAAAAGTTTAACAGTTACTGAGGAGAAAAAAAACAACTAAATCTCTGGATACCGGAGCAAAGGCTGAAAGGAGGAGAAATTGTATCCTTTCACATTTACATTTGGTGATATTTCTGGCCTGTGATTGTGTGGCTGTGAATATTGTGTCAAAGAGACTTTAGGAGAAGGGCGGGCGGGTTAGCCTAATGTAATAGTGTTTGTGCGTTCTTTCGTAACATGGGATCTACGAGCGCCTCTTGTTCAATTCAATAAGATTTTCAATTCAACTTATCCCCCTGCTCCCCTCCTATACTCCAAAGGTAGAATTCAAGTCAATGTATTTGTTGATTTTAAGATTTCAGTCTAAAAGTGACGATAATGTCAGCGCTCAGCTCAGACAGCGCGATCAGTGCAGCAGCAAAATGCGTTTAACTCGACACCGGAGCCGTCAATTCGAGTGAAAACGTTTTGGCCGCAAACCTTCCCGTGTCAGGGTCAGGAACGATGAGCCTGGCTTTCTGGAGATGCGGAATTGCAGAGGAATTGGAGAGTTTCGGCCGAGAGAGAAACACAGAGAGGCAGCAGGAGCAGGGAGCTGAGGGCAGGTTGTCTCCGCGCCGTCCGCTCGCTGCCTTTAAGTTGCTCAGTGCCACCACCAGCAGCTTCATTGCTGACCCAGTTCAGACTGACAGAGTTCCCGACATGAGCGACATTGCAGCCGCCGAAACGGCTCCTCCAGCCTCCGCCAGCACCAAACCCAAGACTCCCAAGAAGAAGAAGGCGGCGGCTCCGAGGGAAAAAAACAGCCGGTCCCGGGTTGGGTGAACGGATTGTGAAGGGTCTAGGCCCGAAACGTCAGCCTCTCTGCTCCTATGATGCTACTTGGCCTGCTGTGTTCATCCAGCCCTGCACCTTGTTGTCTCGGATTCTCCAGCATCTGCAGTTCCTACTATCTCGGATTGTGAAGATTGTCGGGGAGAGCAGCGATCGGAAGGGGACGTCTCTGGCCGCTATAAAGAAGGCTCTGCAGAGAAGCGGGGTCAATGTGGAGAAGCAAAATGCACAGATCAGGCTGGCTATCAAGAGGTGTCTGGCGAAAGGCTCCCTGGTTCTGGTCAAGGGCCAGGGCGTCTCCGGCTCCTTTAAACTCCCTAAGAATCCAGTCAAGGCAAAAGTGGGAAAGAAGGCGAAAACAGCAGCAGCCGCCAAGAAACCAACCGTGAAGAAAACCACGGCCAAGAAGGTGACAGCGAAGAAATCCCCAGCCAAGAAAGCGGCCGGCAAGAAGGCAGCAACGTCAAAGAAAGCGGTGAAGAAAGCAGCGCCGAAGAAAAAGACTCCCGTGAAGAAGGTGAAAAAGACCAAGAGCCCCAAGGCCGCAAAACCGGTCCCGAAATCGGGTAAACCGAAGGCCAAGCCCAAATCGAAAGTGACCAAGAAAGCAGCAAAGAAATGTAATCAGTGCAACATGTAACCACCTGAACCCAAAGGCTCTTCTCAGAGCCACCCACATCTCTCAGGAAAGAGCTGAGCCCGGATCAAATGATTGCTGTCCCGGTTCCGAGTTCAGGCATAGCTTAAACATTAATTGATTCGAGTAAATCAAATGTCACACTTGCCGTGATTTACGAGAGCGGAGGCTGAGAATAGGGATGGTATCACATGGGGAGTGTCAATGGAACTGCATCTAATTATTTCACATCGCGATTTGTAATTCTGCCCAGACACTGATGTTACATATTGCAGTATATGTATCTCATTAACCCTTCCAGGAATGATATTTTGTATAGTTTTGATGCTGGGATCCCTGCAGAGGCTTTAATGGTGAATTCCTTCCATCTGCCTGTCAAAGACATTTCAAGCAGCAATTACAAATTGTGTTCGGGCTGCTTACAATGTGGGTGAAATAAAAATGTACCGAAAAAAATTGATTCTTTAACTATTAGCTTTAAAGGTGTTTAAATCGCCGGGGTGGGTAAGATTGATTAACCACGGTTACACGGCCGGTTGATCAGTTTGTCTGGGCTGTATTGAACACCGCGCTTTACTCCTGCCCGTTACAGACAGATCAGGCAATGATCCCGTGTCCTGTCCGCGCTGTGTGTAAGAGATAGTAGGAACTGCAGATCCTGGAGAATCTGAGATAACAAGGTGTAGAGCTGGATGAACGCAGCAGGCCAAGCAGCATCAAAGGAGCAGGAAAGCTTCTGAAGAAGGGTCTAGGCCCGAAACGTCAGCCTTCCGGCTCCTCTGATGCTGCTTGGCCGGCTGTGTTCATCCAGCTCTACACCTTGTTATCTCGCGCTACATGTAAACTCGGTTTAAAAAAAAATTCGGGAAAGCAGCGCATGCGTGATGCTGGCCCTACCCCCAAAGCTGTATGTTGCTGACTAGAGAAGCGCATGCGTGAGGCCCTCCTGTAGCGCTGCCATTGAGGAGCATTTACTCAGTGAGTAGAAGAGGTTTGTTTGAAACAGACCGCAATGGAGAGATCAGCGCCCAGTGAAGCGATGGAACAGCAGGCTTCTTCCAGCACCACATCGAGATGTGAGTCTGGGATACAGAGGAGGGCTCCGAGACCGGCATTGATTCGGGCTCAGTTCAGGGAGAACTGGGGGCTGTCTGGAAGAGGAGCAGGAACTGGTCCCGGAACTTGGAGTGATCGCCCGGGGGGTGGCGGGGGGACGAGAGAGGCCTTTCTCGGGCAGTATGTGGGCCTGCTGAGGGAGCCACAGAGGCAAGAAGCTGATGACTGGGGAGGGTGGGGTCATTCTTGTGGTTTTCAAATCTCTAAACACTGACGGAAATTCATTGTTTGGCTTCTATTTTTCTCTGTTGACATAGACAAGATTGTGGAAATACAAGAATTCTGTAAAGGACATAGAATGGATTTAACAGATTATATGTCTCGAGTAAAAATATTTGAAATAGTGCCTGTTGTTCTTTTCAACAGTTAGTGTGTTGGAATCTGGTAGCATGAACTGTGAAGGGATACAGTAGGTTGGGGTAGCACTTTACATGGTGCTGTGCAATTATTGCTCAGTTTCTGAATCTCACTCAATTGGTAATTTATATATTTAAAAAAAAAAGTGCGCAGACAAGGAGTGGCTCAATGTAGGAATGGATTCAAGATTGTGTTTGAATTGATGGCTTTAAAGAAAAGACAGAATTCTCATGACCCAATGTTGTAGTCCAACAAGTTTATTTAAAATCATAAGATTTTGGAGTTCTGCTCCTTTGTCAGGTGAAGTTAAAGAAAAGAAACATCCTAATAACTATTAACTGAATGTTACATTAATCTGTTTGAGATGGTCAGACTTGGCTGATGTTGATTTACTGGAGATACCTCTTCTGTCTTCCTCCAGGCAAATATTTGAAAGACCAAGACAATGTAATATATCCTCGGTACAAAGCCAAGTGTGAACAGCTGCTTCTAACTAACAGCAGATACGTTAACACTATCAGAATGGAGAACATCCTTTCCACAATCACAGAGAAGATTGATCCAGACTTTTATTGAGCTCAATTTCCAGAGACTTATCCAAACAAACAACCAATCAAACATAACCGAGGAAAGGCAAGTTTCTTTTTTGTCTCCATTGTCAATAGACATCGTGCTAGTTCCAATTAATATCATTCATAGCCCATTAACATGTTCGAAATGTTAAAGGCTGACTCCTTGTCAAAAGTACTCAATCAGGGATTGAATCAAGTTTACATTTAATAAGGGTATTTTATAATGTCACAAACCAGATAAAGAAAGACATCATGTCGTTACATAGTTTCAATAACCATATGTGACAAGTAGTGTTACTGACAAATAGCGAATCACTACTGAGCGGATACAGACACATGTACAAAGGCACCAACTGATTCAGATTGAGTCCCAAATACGCTCACCTTATCAACATACAAGATGAAAAGACTAACGTCAATGTATACCCATACACTGTGCATGTAATGGAAGCAAATACATACAAAATGTTTATGGATGTCTTTTATATAAGGATAAGAGTCTACAACAAAGCAAAAAAGACCCTTCACTTACCAAGTTGATAGTAGACAAAAACAAGCACCTGACAATTCTAATCCCATTCAGCTAACATTCCATTTCAATGTGTGTGTCTTGACAGCAGACGAGCTGCCAACCCCATCTTTTATTACAATATAATTCTCAACTGGTTCACTTTCAGGAATAGAAAACATATTTTCCATCTGTCCAGCAATAAGCTTTCTTTTCAAAAAATACATCGTGTAACTTTCTACAGAGTCCCATTTGCCCCTCTCTGAAATATTGCACAAAAGCAGGAACATTTCTTCAAATGAATGATATAATCAAATAATTGCCATTTAAACTAATGAAGAAAGATCCATTTAACCAAACCTTGTAATTTGCAAATTTTGTCATTTCTTTTTGCAAGAGGAGTTCAACAATGTGCAATGAGTTTGCTTTGATGGTTTAAATTTTCTCCACTGTAAGACAGAAAGTACAAGTCCTTTTGCTTTCCTCATTCCAAATATAGAGCATCATAAGAGTACTGCTAATGGCTTGCACTGTCACACCACAAAGCAGGGTTATGTAGTATCCATGATAGAATAATGAAGTGAATTAGCCAATTCTCTTGCCTGTAGAAGAAACATTGCGGTTACTCAGCTGCAATACAGTTGATTTGTTCATTGCCCTTTTCCTTGGACGCTAACAAAGAAGTGTAACATCTATGACAGATTGATTACACTCACATATTCATATGACAGAAACTGACAGGTACAGATTGATAACTAAACTCATACATGGATATAGCAGAAACTGACAGAGATTGATAATTACACTTCTCAGCATTATTCACAAAAGTATGTTACTATGCTCTCAGAAAAGCTGATGGCATCCCGAAGAACAGCCCTTGATATTATTCCTCCCAGTTAGACTCTGCACTGTCGGAGTTACAAAACCCTTTGCATTTACATTACACAATCCATTACACAAAACAAATGCATGGAGCAAAAACTGACAGGTACAGGTTAATAACTGCACTCACACTTTCACAAAGCAGAAACTGACAGGCATGCATTGATAACTAAATTCACAGATTCACAAAGCAGCAACTGGCATGTACAGATTGAATATAAAAGCAGAAATATACAGAGAAAGATTGATACCTACACTCTCATTCATGTTGCAAAACATATGTACAGATTGCTAACTACACACATTAACACATACAGCAGAAACTGGCAAGGAGAATTGCTAATTATAGCTACATATGAGAACTGGCAGGTCCAAATTGCTAAGCACATTCATATATTCACAGCGCACTCACTGGCTGATAGGGAAAGATTGATAAATGCCCTGAAATAGTCATGTAGTAGAGACTGCCAGTTACAGATTAATAACTGCACACTCGGATACACAGAGCTGAAACTGACAAGGACTGACCGGTAAATAGACTCAGACGTTCATATGCTAGTTACTGACAGAGAAAGTTTGATAACAAATCTATCATACCCACATAGCAAAAACTGACAGGAACAGATTAATAATAATACTCCCAGTTTCACATTGCATAAATTGATAGGTACAGTTTTATAACTAATCTTACATTTTCACAGAGCAGAATCTGACAAGTACAGATGATAACTATACACAGATTGACAAGCAAAAACAGACACACATAGAAATGGAATCTACACTCATACATTCACCATCAGAAAATGAAGGTATAGATGCACAACTACACTCATTCACATGGCAGTAACGGAGAACTACAACTTGATAACTACAGTCACCCCTGCATGTTACAGTAACTGTCAGGGACAGATTGATGACAGTCACACATTCATAAGACAGAAACTGACAGGTATAGATTGATAACTAAACTCACATGTGGATATAGCAGATACTGACAGAGGTTGATTATTACACTCTCATTACCGTTGCAGAAACTGAGATTGATAACTGCACTCACACATTCACATAGCAGAAACTGAGAGTACAGACTTGATAACGATAGTCACACATTCATATTGCAATATGTAACAGGGATGGAATGATCCTACCTATGAAATATTACAAAAAAAGCAAGAAAACAGAATGTCATTTGTTCAAATTATCAATATATCTTCCCAGAACATCCTGGGATATGCTTAATCGGGTCCTGGCAATTTAGCCACCTTTATGTGTTTTTTTTAACCGCCTCTAACACCACCTCTTCTGTCATGTGGACTGGTTTCAAGACATCCATACATATTTCTTCAAGTTCCCTAGCGTCCACAGGGACAGAATGATAACTAAACTCATGTTCAAACAAGAGGAACTGATGGGCAGAGAATGATAATTACACACATTCACAAACCAGAAACTAACAAGTGCAGATTAATAACTATAGAGCAGAAACTGACGGGGATAGCATAATAACTGCTCTCACATATTCGCAGAGCAGAATTTGGCAGGCACAGGTACATATTCGAACAAAAATCTCACATTCACCTTGCAGAAACTGACAGGTTTCGATTAATAACTACACTCAGATTCAGAGCAGAAACCGACAGGAACAATTTGATGACTACACTCACATCGCAGCAACTGACAGCTACAGATTGACTCTCTCATATTGACATTGCAAACAGAGACAAGTTGGCACACACTAATAACTGCAGTCATGTACTGGCATTGCAGAAAGTGACAGGTACAGAATGATAACTTTACTCACATTCACAAAGTAGAGAGTGGCAGGGACAGATTGCTAACTGCAATCCCAATTGTTTCCTTTTTTTAATTCATTCATGGGATGTGTGTGTCACTGACTATCACTAATTGTACAGAGGGCAATTAAGTGCCAACCACATTGCTGTGGGTTTGGAATCACATGTAGGCCAGACCAGGTAAGGATGGCAGATTTCCCAAAAGGATGTTAGAGGACCAGATATTTTTTTTCCAGGAGAATTGGCAGAAAAATCTTATTTTCAGATTATTGTTGAATTAAAATTCCACCATCTGCCATGATTTGAAAATTACCTGGCTCTCTGTATTAATAGTTCAGAGATAATACCATTCGTATTCACATAGCTGAACTTCACAGGTGTGGCTTGATGACTACATTTTCAAATTCATGGAGCTGAAAGTGACAGAATAGATCAATAACTGTACTTTGATATCAACAGAAGAGTTACTGACAGGAACATATCGATAATCGATAATGCACGCATTCATGTTGCAAAAACTGGCATGTACAGATTGGTAAATGCATTCACACATCAGCAAACCAGAAACTGATGGGCAGAGGGTAATAACTAATTAATTAGTAATTCACAGAGCAGAAACTTTCAGGTATAGTCTGATAATTACACACGAATATTCACTGAGGAGAAACTGACAAGGTACAGATTGATAATGACAGTCATATTCATATAATAGAAGCTCACTGGTACAGATTGATAAACACACTCTCATATTCACAGAACAGAAACTGACAGTTACAGACTGATAACTACATTTTCATATTCACATGTCTGAAAATGACAGGTATGATTTAATGAATAAGTTTGCATTTTTACAAGCAGACACATTCAGGGATATATTAATAACTGCACCCAAACATTCCCACAGCACAAACAGGTAAAGACTTACAACTACACTCTTATATGCACAGAGAAAGAAAAACAATTTTCAAGTGCAGTTTGATAACTATACTCAAATAATCACAGAACAGAAACTCACAGGTACATATCGATAATACGTCACATTGACCTTGCACAAATTGACAGATGCAGACCGAAAGCTACACTGACACATTCACAGCACAACTGACAGGAACAGGTTGACAACTACATTTATTCATTCATGTAGCAGAAACTGACAGCTACAGATGATAACCACCACTCTCATATTCACAGAGCAGAAACTGACAATCATAAATTGGTAACTGTACTCACACATTCACATCACAGAAACTGACGTATATATTGACAAAGGCATTCAGACATTACCAAACCAGAAACTTACAGCGACGTATTAATGTTGAAACATCCACTTACATAGACCAGAAACTTACAGGGATAGATTGGAAAATAGATGCATGCATTTGCATAGCAGAAACTGACATGTCCATATTGATAACTATATTTGGATGTTCACAGAGCAAAGGCAGATTAATAACAGCACTCATTCACAGAGCAGAATCTGACAGGTGTACAAATTGATAATCTCATTCACATACTCCCAACACACATACTGACAAGGAATGATTGATAAATACACTCTCATATTCACCAAGCAGAAACTGCCTGGTACAGAAGATAACTACATTTACGTACTCATAATGCAGAATCGGACAGGTACGGATTGATAACTAAACTCCTATTGAAATTGCAGAAACTGAAAGGTAGAGACTGATAACAACACTCATTCTTATTGCTTAAACTGCCAGGTATTGGTTGATATCTACACTCCTTTTCAAATAGCAAAAACTGACAGGTACAGATTAATAACTACTTTCTCAGATATATAGAGGAGACACTAACAGGGTAATTATGCTGTCATAGTCACATAACAAATTCACAGGAAAAAATGGATAATAACACTTCCACATCACATAGCATGAAATCATTCATACAATTTCACAGCTACACTCAATTTCACACAGCAGGATCTGACAGGTACAGAGAACTGCACTCACATATTGATTTGGCAGAAACTGATTGGCATAGATTCAAACCTGCGCTCATTTATTCACATTGCAGAAACTGATAGATGCACTCTCATATGCAGAGAAAATTTTCTGACAAAATTTGAATGTAGTTATTCATCTCAACCATTTATCCAAAATTTGATAAAGACACTCAAATATTCACAGGGCCAAATCTCACATGTATATATTGATAATAACACTCTCACATTCACCGAGTAGAAATTGACAGAGAAAGATTGATAAATACATCATACATTCATATTGCAGAGACTGACAGGACCAGTTGCTTCCTTACTGACAAAGCGGAATTGATCAGGGATAGACTAACGATTACACACACACACATTCGGCAAGCAAAACTGTTAACTACATTTACAGATTCACACAGCAAAGTCTGACAGGATCAGATCGAACCTAAATTCCCAGATAAACTCATAACAGAAACTGACAGGTAGAGACTGATAACAACACACTCACTCTCATAGCAAAAACAGACAGGTACAGAACGATATATACATTCACACATTTACAAAACCAAAACCTAACAGTTACAGATTGATAAACAAACACTCCGATTCAGAGAGCAGAAACTGATAGGGAAAGATTGATAAATACACTAACACAAGCACATTGCAGAGACTGACAGGAACAGATTGACAAGTACACCTACACTCTCAGCGCAGAAACTGACAGGGACAGATTGGTAACTACACACATGTATTCACATTAGCAGAAAGTGGCATGGACAGCTTGGTTAATGCAGGTTGATAACCACAGTCACACATTCTCATTGCAGCAACTGACAGGGACATATTGATTGACAATCACTTGTTCACATGACAAAACTGACAGGTAGAGACTGAAAATGATGGTCACAATCACATAGCAGAATCTGACAGGCATGGATTAATAACTGCACTCATACAATCACACTGGCTCAAACTGACAGGTATATATTGATAAATGCATTCACACATTGACAAACCAGAAACTGACAGGCACACTCTCAGATGAATGGAACAGAAAATGACAGGGACAGGCTGGCAAATAAACTTGGACATTCAAATTGTAGAGACTCACAGGTACATATTAATAACTGTATTTGGATTTTCACAGGTAGAGATGGATAACTACATTCAGATATTCATAGAGAAAAAGTTGACAGGTACAAATTGATAACTACATTTATGTATCCACAAAATGGAGATTGAGATGACAAATTGATCAATACATTCACATTACAGAAACTGACAGTGCTTTAAGCTGTGGGGCTATGGGCTGTGTGCAGGACAGTGGGATTAGAATGGCCATCTGGTTGTCTTTGCGTTTGAATGGACAAGATAAGTCAAACCGCCCTCTTCAACGCTATGTCATTTCATTTGATTTATAGTTCTCTATCAATCTGTCCCTGTCAGTCTCTGCTGTGTGAATACATAAGTAATTTAACAAAGGTTTAGATTGTATGAGTGTAGTTATCATTCACCAAGTAGGAACTGACATGAATAGATCAATAAGTAAACTCATATCCACAGACCGGCTTGTATTGGGTAGTCCCATTCATGGAGCTGTACACTTGTTGGTTTCTTTCTGGTCTTCACTCAACTGGTATGGAATTAACAAAAAGAAAAATCCCCAGACAAGGAGCAGCTTAGAACAAGAGTGGAATCAGACACATAATTCTGTTCAAATTCCTGGCTTGAAATAAAATATCGTAATGATTATTAACTGAACTTTGCATTGATCAGTTAAATATTATCAAACTTGGCTGATATTGATTTACAGGAGGTTTCTCTTCTGTCTTCCTCCAGGCAAATACTTGAAGGACTAAGACAAAGTAATATTTCCTCAGTACAAAGCCAGGTGTGACCAGCTGCTTCTAACAAACAGCAGGTATGTTACTACTGTCAGAGCAGAGAACATCCTTCCCACAGTCACAGACCAGATTGAGTCAAATACACATTGAGGTCAATTTCCAGCGAAATATGCTCAAACAACAAGTTTGTTGTTTTTTTCACCATTCACAATGCACATCTGCCCAGTTTGAACAAATATCACCATGCATAGCCCATTGACATTTACACCATTTTTGAAGATGGATAGACTGAATTCTCGTCCAAAATATACAGTCAGGAACTGAATGTAATCTGCATTAAATCACCCTAATAACAACTATCACATAACAAATCGGACCCTCACGGAGAATATTACTGGCTGCCAGAGAGTTAAGCCACGTTGACAAATAGAAACTGACCAGCATGTATTGATACCTCTGCTCACTCATTCACATTGCAGAAACAGGCAAAAACACATTGATGATGACACTCACATATTGACATAGCAAAACTAACAGGTAAAGTTTGATAACAGCATTCACAAATTCACGTAATCAAAACTGATGGGTACACTTTAATAATTACACTGACTTATCAAACTAACAGGATCTGAATGATAACTACACTCACATATCCACATAGTAGAAAAACACAGAAGAACAGATTGCTCATAACACTCCAAGTTTCACATAGCATAACCTGACAGGTCCCATTTTACAACTGTATTCAAGTATCCACAGATTTAAAACAAAAACTGTCATGTACAGTATGATAACTACACTCCAAAATTCACAAGCAGATTCTCACAGGTACATATTGATTACTAACTTTACATATCCATATAGCAGAAACTGACAGGAACAGCTTGATAATAATCCTCCCAGTGTCACACAGCATGAACTGGCAGATACAGTTTGATAACTATATTCATATCAACAGTGCAGAATCTCACAGCTACATATTGATAACTATACATGCACACTCTCACACATTCATTGAGCAGAAAATGAGAGTTATAAATCGATAACTAAACATACAAATTGACATTGCAGATACTGACAAACTAGATGGATAACTAAACACATATCTTCTCACAGCAGAAACTGACAGGGACATATTGATAACCAGTCACACCACTCATATTGCGGTAATAGTCATGGATAGATTCATGATACTCCAATGTTCACATGACAGAAACTGACACATATAGCCACACTCTCATTCACATTTCATGAACCAACATAACAGGTTAATAACTACACTTCCAGATATCAGAAAATATTAAGTACAGATGAATAACTGTGCTCAAACATTCACCAAGCACAAACTGGCATTACAGATGAATAACTAAACTCAAATGTTGAAATAGCAGAAACTGTCAGGTAGAGACTGAAAGTGCTTTAAAAAAAAACTGACAGGAAGAGGTTGATAAATAAAATCACATTCAAATTTTGGAAAGTGGCAGGGACAGATTGGTAAATACACTCATACATTTACACAACACTAACTGTCCAAGAAAGATTAATAAACGCACTCAGGTTCACAGTGCAGAAACTGACAGGAGCAAATTGATAATAACACACCCAGTTTCATGGCAAATTAACTGACAGGTACAGATTGATAACTACACAGTTACATTCAGTGAACAGAAACTGACTGACAGATTGTGAGAGACTAATAATCATTCATCTAGCGGAAGCTGACACGGCAGATTGATAACTGCAGTTCTGTTTTTACATAGCCAATAATGAGAGATAAACTAACCCTTAATCAACCTGAAATTCTGAACAACACAATATCATTCACACTGTAACCAGGGACTCATTGATGGTTATAAAACAAAAATGCACATCTACACATGAGATTGTCATAATTAAAATTCACAAAAGGTGTCATGTTAAAATATCCTGAAATGACAATAATCAGTTCACTGTGAATTCAACTGATGTGTCAACAAATAAAGTTCAGAGAAAACCCACACAGCAAAGCTTGTAACAAAAAAAAATTGCTAAAACCTGAAATGTACAAAATAATATCCACACTAATTCATTGCAAAGCAAGATTTCAGGAACTGAATTGTTGGCAGAAAACTGGTGACACTGATTGAAGAGCCTAATGGTTAGAGAGTAAAATTCGTGTAGTCAGCAGAAAGCAAAGGCACAGGTGACAGTACATCATTTCCCTGTCATTGAGGTAATCCGAGTTACCCTGACGTTGACATACAGTGGCAGGTATTCTGAGGAAAATATGAATAGTTTGGGCATATACTCATTGGAGATTTGAAGAAGGACGTCGAACCTTTAGGGGAAATGAAAACTGAAGGGAGTTGACAGAGCAGATGCTAGTAGAATGTCCTTAATCTTCAGAGAGTGTAGAGCAAGAAAAACAAGCAAGAGAGAACATTCCCTAACCCCCATTTTCCTCAAGCACGATGCAATTGTCGAGTAGTTCCATCATTTCCAGGAGTGAAGCACACTCACTGTCAGATTTCAGTGCATTTTGTCACTTGACAACAAATGTCATGAGAATTTTTAAATGGAAGAGGAAAGAAAACCATTATCGAAAGATGTAGAATAAATCGCAATTAGGATCTCACAATTTAGAGTGAGCTAGGAGTTTGATCCGTGTACAAAATTTCGGTTGATGTTTCACATTTCATTGCAGATCCTGGCAGATCCACGTTGTGTCCCACACTAACCAATCACAGAGAGACTAATGTCATGGTTTGACATTCTTGTAAACTACCCAATCAGGAATAAGGCTTTCCCCCATCCTTCATTAGCATTGCTGACGCCGTCAGGCTACAAAAGGCGAGCTCCGAGGCTGCTTTCGCTTATTCTGTGTCGGACATTGTCTGTCGCAATGGTAGAGGAAAAGAAAGGACAAGTAGCCAAGAAGGGTGCGAAGAAAGCGGTGAAGAGGGCGCCAGCGAAAGGCGGTAAGAAGAGAAGAAGGTCCAGGAAAGAAAGTTACTCCATCTATATCTACAAAGTAATGAAGCAGGTTCACCCCGACACCGGCATTTCCTCCAAGGCCATGAGCATCATGAACTCGTTCGTCAACGATATTTTCGAGCGCATCGCGGGGGAAGCTTCCCGCCTGGCCCATTACAACAAGCGCAGCACCATCAGCTCCCGGGAGATCCAGACCGCCGTGCGGCTGCTGCTGCCCGGGGAGCTGGCTAAGCACGCTGTGTCGGAGGGTACAAAGGCGGTGACCAAGTACACCAGCTCCAAGTGAGGCACCACATTGTGCTGAAAAACACACATCCAAAACCCAACGGCTCTTTTCAGAGCCACCCACAACTTCCCTAAAACAGCTGAACCATTATATTACTATCTACGATAATTGTGTTTTATAAATGTTCTGTAAATTAGTGAGTGATCGCAGATTTTATGCGCGGCTTATTCTCGGATGCGTTCATATACATCTGTAATCGCTGCCTGTAGACAGGGATCATGTTAAACACCAATGAGTTAATTTCAGCAATTTCTGTGTGTTCGTGTTACCCTCTGTCACTCGATCAGTTCAGAAGCTACAAGACCCGGTTGGGTATGAACCCTAACTTACACTCTGCAAAAAAAAAAGTGCCCCCGTCTCCCGTCGGTAAGCAAAGAAAAAGCTTCTTCGAGTCACGTTTCATTTTTTTTTCATTTCAAAATCTCCACGCGGTTTTTGCCAGGTTGCAGAAAGCTGTAAATAAGGCTTTTTGCTGTGGGGAGAGACTTTCAAAATGAACCGAGATAAAATCTGAACTGCTGCCGGACTTGCATAGTAAATGTGGAGCTTTTACTAACCTCAGATCGAGTGCAATACGGGAGGGCTGCTTTTAAATATTGTCTAAAGACGGTGTTCGCGATTAATGCGCTCACTCGGGGAAAAAAAACGTTATCCACTGTTTTATCGATATATCGGTGTTTTTGAAATGCGAAATAAATGATCAGTTCCAGAGTGCAGATTTTGGCGCCGTTTTTTCTGCTGGTTTAAGGCTCAGAAAATCCGATTCAAGGTAAGAAATTGACTTATTCAAGGAGGTTAGGGAATGAGGGGAAGGGAGATTATGTAAAGTATACTTTCATAATCTAAGAGTAAATTAACACGAGTAATCGTGCATTCTATTGTGGTAAACTTCCTACATTTCGGTATATATTGCCGGCCTTTTCAAATCAGAAAGAAAGCGGTTGATGATTTTGGCGCCGCTGTTTTCCGGCCTCCTCTCCGGATTGGTGAATGAAGCAGATATCTGGTTGGAAATTGAAACTATATTAGGAAATACTGAACAATGTGACCAATCAGCAACGGCCGCACCACCATTCCTCCCGAAGGTATAAGAAGACAGAATGTGGGCGCATTGCACCATTCTCTGTGAAAGTGCTTGTGAGTTTGTGGCCATGTCTGGGAGAGGAAAGGGCGCTGGTGGGAAAGCTCGCTCCAAGGCGAAGTCCCGGTCGTCCCGGGCTGGCCTGCAGTTCCCGGTGGGCCGTGTTCACAGGCTCCTAAGAAAGGGTAACTATGCTGACCGTGTGGGTGCCGGAGCGCCGGTCTATCTGGCTGCGGTACTCGAGTACCTGACGGCTGAAATCCTCGAGCTGGCCGGTAACGCGGCCCGGGACAACAAGAAAACCCGCATCATTCCCAGGCACCTCCAGCTGGCCGTGCGCAACGACGAGGAGCTCAACAAGCTGCTGGGAGGGGTGACCATCGCTCAGGGCGGGGTGCTGCCTAATATCCAGGCCGTGCTGCTGCCCAAGAAAACTGCCGCTGGGGGCGCCACTAAAAAGTGAAAAGACCGTTCTTGAAACTGACAGCCCAAAGGCTCTTTTAAGGGCCACCCACAACATCTGTGAAAGAAACTAATCCCTCTGCACTGTCGGAATGACTTGATTGCTTTAATTGTTGTCAGTTTCAGTCCCTTTGTTATTGGATACTCTTACTGTCACTGCGTGTATGATCTAACATGAAATCTTTACAAACAGCCTACAGTCAGTCACGTTAAGAACGGAAGCCCATGGTGAGTGAAACGTTTGTCAATCGCAATTGTAATAGCGTTAGGATTGCATTATTTATTCCTGCTGTGTAACGGCCTCTGACTTTAATCATCGTCCTATAAATGTATCTCTCGGTCTCGCCAGTTTCATATTTCCTTTGATGGCATTTAGGAAGACCCAATGTAGCAAGTACATTCAGTTTTAATGATGAGTGGTCACGCTCAACTTCACCTCTACGCTTTATTCGAGTGCTTTCGTGAACAGGCTCCTCTTTCATGTCCGTCGAGAGGGGGCATTATAAAGGCCACAATCATTTTCCGCCACTTTTATTGGTTCAATTTGCTCTTTAATAGTCGATCAGTTAGGGAGCTACAAGCCCCATTGGGCTGTGACTTGAGTTTGACCCCTGGCAAACAAAAGAAGTGCCCAAACTTTAAATCCCACGAATAGATACATTTTACGCTTATTTCTTAACTTTCACAACACCTAGGGGTTTTGTCCGATTGCAGAATGCTGTCAGCAAGGCTTTCTGCTGTTTATTAGAAGCTTTCAAAATAAACCAAGATAAAACCAGAACAGCTGCCTGACTGCAACTCAGAGTCAAACAGCACAGAAACAGACCCTTTGGCCCAACCAGTCCATGCTGACCATTATCTCAAATTAAACTAGCCCCACCTGCCTGATCTTGGCCCATAACCCTCCAAAACTTCCCTAATCATGTACTTATCCAGATGTCTTTTAAACATTGTGACGGTATCCATAATCCATCAGTTCCTTTGCACATTCATTCTACACACAAATCACACTTAAAATAAATTGTTTTTAAATCTTCCTTCTCTTACCTTAAAAATATGGTCCCCAGTCGAAAAGTTCCCCCACCCTATGAGAAAAAGATACCTAACATTCAGCTTACCTATACTCATCATGATTTTAAAACTTCTATAAGGTCACCCCTCCAGGGGGAAAAACAAAGTCCCAGCCTATTCAGGCTGTCCTAACTCAAACCCTCCATTTCCAGCAACATCCTGGTAAATCTTTTCTGAAGCCTCTCCAGCTCAATAGTATCCTTCTGGTAACAGGGTGACCAGAACTCGAGATAGTACTTCAGAAGAGGTCTCAATAACGTCCTGTACAACCTCAACATCCTGTTCCAACTCCAATACTCAATTCTTTGAGGATGTGACAAAACACATTGATGAATGTTGAGCAGTGGATGTGGTGTATATGGATCTTAGCAAGGCATTTGATAAGGTTCCCCATGGTATGCTCATTTGGAAAGTAAGAAGGCATGGGATTCAAGGAAATTTGGCTGTCTGGATACAAACTTGGCGGTCTAATGGAAGACAGAGGGTGGTAGCAGATGGAAAGTTTTCAGCTTGGAGCTCAGTGACCAGTGTTCCGCAGGGATCTGTTCCGGGTCTCTGCTCTTTGTGATCTTTATAAGTGACTTGGATGAGGAAGTGGAAAGGTGGGTTAGTAAGATTGCCAAAGATACGGAGGTTGGTGGAGTTGTGGATAGTGTGAAGGGCTGTTGTAGGTTGCAATGGGACATTGACAGGATGCAGAGCTGGGCAAAGAAGTGGCAGATGGAATTCAACCCGGAAAAGTGTGAAGTAATTCATTTTGGAAAGTCAAATTCTTGGCAGTGTGGAGGAACAGGGATCTTGGGGTCCACATTCATAGATCCCCCAAAGTTGCTACCCAAGTTGATAGGGTTGTTAAGAAGGCGAATGATGTGTTGGCTTTCATTGGTAGGGGAAGTAAGAATAAGAGTTGAGAATTAAGCTGCAGCTCTATAAAACCCTGGTTAGGCCACACTTGGAATATTGTTTTCAGTTCTGCTCGGCTCATTATAGGAAGGATGCACAAGCTTTAGAGAAGGTGCAAAGATTTACCAGGATGCTGCCTGGACTGGAGGATAGGTCTTATGAGGAAAGGTTGAGGGAGCTAGGGGGTTTCTCATTAGAGCAAAGGAGGATGAGATGTGATCTGATAAATGTGTACGAGATGATGAGAGACATAGGTAGAGCGGATAGCCAGTGACTTTTTTCCCCCCCAGGGTGGAAATGACTATTACAAGGAGGCATAATTTTAAGGTGATTGGAGGAAAGTATGGAGCGATGTCAGAGGTAGGTTACAGAGGGAGTGGTGGGTGTGTGGAATATGCTGCTGGTGATGGTAGTGGATTCAGGTACATTAAAGCAAATCTTGGAAAGGCATGTGGATGTTAGTAAAATGTAGGGTATGAACGGTAGTTTGATCTTTGATTAGGATAATAGGATGGCACAACATTGTGTGACAAAGGACCTGTACTGTGCTGTACTGTTCTATGTTCCAAAAGGTCTTAGTAATGAAGCCAGGCACCACATAGTCTACATCTGATGCAAACTTCAAAGAATTATATACTTGACCCATTAGGTCTCTCTGTTCCACAACACTACCCAAGGCCCTTCTTGTAATTGTACAAGCCCTGCCCCTATCGGTTTTTCAAAAATACAAGCCTCAATAACTCCATCTGCCACTCCTCAGGCCATTGACTCAATTGATCAGGATCTTTGTAATCTTAGATAACCTTCTTCGCTGTCCACTGTGCCACTAATTTTGGTGACATCTACAAAATTACTAACCATGCCTTCTAAATTCTCATCTGAATCATTTATATAAAAGATAAACAAAAAGGGGACCCAGTACAAATCGGAATGGAACACCGTTAGTAACAGGCCTCCATTCCAAAAAGTAACTTTCCACCCCGTCTCCTGCCATCAAGCCAGTTTTATATCCAATTCGCAGGCTCACTGAGTCCCATGCAATCTAACCTTACTATTTAGTCTGCCACACAGAACCTTAAAGACTTTGTGTAGGAGCGTACTCCTCCCCATTGCCATGCTGCACGTCACCGTCACCCACCCACCCCGTCCCACGCCAACCCCAGCGAGAGCCAAAACTTCAGGAGGCAGGCAGGATTCGGGCGAGTAGATGTTTATTGAAGAAGAAACCAGTTAAAGCAGGCAGAGAGCCAAAGCATCTTTCCGAATCTGCCTCAATGTGAGAAGGCAATTTTTGCCTTAATCTACAGCTCAGATTGGAAGAGAGATCAATGACACACTGATTTTACAAGGAAGTGCAGCATTTTTATACACGTTACAATAATCGAATGCAAAGTAGTCACTGTCCTTCCTCTCTAACCAGAATACCCAATCCCATGGGACAACTAATCAATCATGGACATTCCTAGGGACAGCCCCAGGTTCTCATGATCTCAATGTTTCTCTACATTGGCATCACTGGGCCTTGGGATCTTTCTGTGAATCCTATTAATTGACATTCCATAAGTTATTAGTTATACTCCTTCTGGCCTGTCCTTGACGTTTTTTTTTGAATATATCTCTTACAGCTGTTTGAATCTTGTTACTGTTGGCATTATGCGTGTCACTTTTTCAAATTTAATCAATCCTTTTCTATTTCCCACCATCCTGTATATATAAGGCAGTTATTTTTAAGTAATAGCTACATGATTAATTCCTGTTATAAGATTAGTCATAAAGTGTAAAGTTCTACAGCTACTTTTGCTGCTAGCACTTTGTAGCTCATGACTTGGACCAATCTATCATGTTCAGGGTGTGAGATAAGGCATGTCCTAAAGCTAAACTTTCACTTCTGGGTTTAAATGCTCTTTCCCCTACTGCTTGTATTATCTTCTGGTTATATTTTGAAACCTACTTCCGTGATTATCAGAATAATTCTTTAAATAGAACATTTTTCTTAATACTATCAGTTTTAAAAAGCTAAATTACTGCAAAGTATATTTAGCTGTTGTTCTTTCTTGCAGCTGTTTCAGGAGTTAATCTAAGCTAAGATTTAGACCCCTGGTGCTATATCTTTAGTGGAGCAACATCCTTGCATTAATGGGACTGGGGTCATTTGTCCATTCTTAAGCAACCTCTTATCAAAACTGTCTCGGATGATGGGTTACAGGGCCTTTTGTACAAATATTAGGTAGCTTTGTTCCAAGGTACTATTATGTTTGGTGTATGCAGGTACAGGTCACTTTGTATGGACAGGTAGCGGTAAAACCTACACTTTGCTAAAGTCCAAGTAAACAATGTCTACTGCTCTGCTCTCAATCATCTTGGATACTAACGCAAAAATAATTCAATCAACTTTTGAGATAGGATTTCCTCTCACAAAACCATGTTGACGATCCCTAATCATTCCTTGAAAACCCCCACCCACCCCACACGTATGAATGCTATCTTTTGGAATCACCACCAACAACGTACCCACCACATAATTCAGACTCACAGGCCTATACTTCCAAAGCTTCTCCTTACATCCCTTCTTTAAAAGAAAGGCTCATAAGCCAACCTCCAGTCATGCAGCACCCCACTGTAGTATTACCTGATACAAATATTGCTGCAAGGGGTTCTGCAATTTCCTCCTTAGCTTCCTACAATAACCTCGGATACACTATCAGATCCTGGAGATTTATTCAACTCTACACTTTAAGATCTCCAGACCCCCTTCTGTAATGTCACCTGTTATCAAAATATCAATATTTATTTCCCAAGTTCTCTAGCTTCTATTTCTCTCCCTCAGCATTTATTATATTTGTTTTCTATCACTCCTGTCTTCTGAGGTTCAATACAAAGACTATCTCTTTGATTTTTAAGGACACTACTCTCTCTAGTCACTTGTTTGCTTTTACTGATCTTGCAGAATCTCTGGATTATCCTTAACCTTATTGCCAAAGCCATCTTGAATCCCCTCTTTGCCTCCTGATCTCTTCAGAATGCCCCTATACTCTACAGAGTTCCCTCACTATCACATCAGTAACTAGCCCTGCCCTATTACTGGAAAAAAAGTTGTTTTTTCCCTGTCTCTACACTCATTTGACCCCAGTTGTCTGTATCAACAAGGATTTCTTTTGTATTCTCAACTCGAACCTCAGTATCTTCATTCATCCATTGTTCCTTAATCCTCCAGCCACAACTTTCACTCACAGGAACATAATAACTCTGAACTTTCAAATGACACTTGTGAAAGCCTTCCATTTATCAGACATCCCTTCACCTGTGAACAGTGTACTACAAACGGGCAGTACAGTGGCTCAGTGGTTAGCACTGCTGCCTCACAGTGCCAGCAACCCGGGTTTGATTCCAGCCTTGGGTGACTGTGTGCGGAGTTGGCACGTTCTCCATGTCTGTGTGGGTTTCCTCTAGGTGCTCAGGTTTTCTCCCACAGTCCAAAGACGTGCCGGGTAGGTGGATTGCCATGCTAAATTGTCCATAGTGTCCCTGGGATATGTGGGTTAGATAGAGGAATGGGCCTGGGTGGGATGCTCTTCAGAGGGTGGTGTGGACTTGTTGGGCTGAATGGCCTGTTTTCACACTTCAGGGCTTCTATTCTATGATTGTTGTCTCATACCATTAATATTTGCCTTACTTCAATTAAAAACTTGAACTGTCATTGAAGGATTACTTTTTTTTCAATGACTAGTTTAAAACTAATAGAATTACAAATCTTAGACCCAAAGTGTTCCCGCACTAATCACATCAATCACTAGCCCTGCCCAATTACTGAAGAAAAGGTTGTTGTTAGTCACAAACAGTCCCCATTAACAACTATTCACCCTCCCAGTCTGATCGTTAGCAACTCCTTTGTCTGTCCAGCTGTCTCTCTTTCTTTGGGCTGTATCCTATCGTTTATTCCCTAGCTCACCCACCTCTTTATTTTCTGCATATAAATTGAAGTTTTCCCAACTACCATCAGTTCTGAGGAAGGGTCACCGGATCCGCAACGTTAACTGTTTTCTCCTTCACAGATGCTGCCAGACCTGCTGAGCTTTTCCAGCAACTTTGTTTTGGTACCTGGTTTACAGCATCTGCAGTTCTTTCGGTTTTTACTGAAGAAAAGGTTATTTTTTTTCTTGTCTCCACCAGGAGAAAGAAAATTTTCTTGAACACAATTAGCAAGTTCTTCACTATCCAATCCTTTGACACTATAATAGTCACGCTCAACGTTTGGCAGATTGAAATCCCCGTTACAGCCTTATTATCCTTACATATGTTTGAGGTCTCTCTACATTTCCGTTTCTCAATTCCCAACTGACGATTGTGGGGCCTATTAATACAATCGCACCAAAGTGATCATTCATTTCCTTTTTCTAATTTCAACTCGTATTTTCACTGGACAACTTTTAAGAAATCTCTTAAACAGTTACAGCAGTAAGGTGTTGTGGACCTTTTGGAATAAGGGAGAGAGGATTTACAAAAGTAGTGAAAAAACGGTGTCCCTATCAATACACCCACCAGGAAGCACGTTCATGGAATCCCAACACAGCAGGAAGAGACCGTTTTTGACTGCTAGAATCTGAACCAAAATTCCGAAAAGCCAAAGTAGGATTAATGAACAATGGTTGAATAAGGTTATTTAGGTTCAAAGATGAAAATAGAAAAAAAGGATACTAGTTATAGAAAATGGGGTTTAAATTAATCTCGGACAGCTTTTAAAAAAAAGTGTAGGTGCAATCTGAAGAGGGAGATCAGGAGGGCAAAGAGGGGATATGAGATAGCGGTAACGACAATCCGTAGAGATTCTACAAATTCGTTGTGGCGAGAGGGACGGAGAGACCCTTGTGGAATGAGAGAATCCTATTGGGTGAACTACACATTTTGTAATCTCAAATCAAATCAACTAGTAAGTACACTCGCATTCTTCTGCGTAAAACCACCTCGTGCTTTGTACATGTTGTTAGGATTTTCAAATTTGAATGAAAGCTTTTAATGATTCGGCGCTATTTTCCCCACCCTCCTTCTCAGCCATGGTCACAGTTACAGACAAAAGAAACTGCAGATGCTGGAATCCAAGGTAAACAAACGGGAGGCTGGAAGGAGAGGTGGCGGAAATGCCAAGGGAGGTAAAGAGAAGAGAGGTTTTACCTCGAATTTCTAAACTCCTGCATGCAGGGAGCCGGTACTTCAATTATGTTCCGTGATCACTTGAAATGTAAATTCGTAATTTCACTGCCGCTTCCTGACTTTCTATTTCTGTCATACAAAAGTATCAGTCCTACACCCTGGTTTCTCAGTCAGATGCAGCTCCTGCAATTACAGCGGAATTAACGCGGTGCAATAACAAGACATAAATATAACAAAGAAACGCACGTCACGGTCAGTTCGGCTCTCTGGATGGTTGAGTGGCTCTGAAAAGAGCCGTTGGGTTTCTCGGGGTTAACGTGGAGGCCTGGGCACGCTCCGTTTAGGCGCGCTCCCCGCGGATCCGGCGGGCCAGCTGGATGTCTTTGGGCATGATGGTGACTCACTTGGCATGGATGGCACACGGGTTGGTGTCCTCAAACAGCCCTACCAGGTAAGCCTCGCTGGCCTCCTGCAGGGCCATCACAGCCGAGCTCTGGAAGCGCAGATCGGTCTTGAAGTCCTGAGCGATCTCCCGCACCAGGCGCTGTAAGGGCAGTTTGCGGATCAGTAGCTCGGTGGATTTCTGGTAGCGGCGGGTCTCCCGCAGAGCCACCGTGCTGGGTCAAGAGCGATGAGGCTTCTTCACTCCGCCCGTGGCCGGAGCGCTCTTGCGGGCCGCTTTGGTCGCCAGCTGCTTGCGGGGAGCTTTTCCCTCTGGTGGATTTGCGCGCTGTCTGCTTGGTTCTGGCCATTCTCTTTAAATCTCTGTAACACGCTTACAGGCTGCTGCTAGCAATGCTGAGCCTGCTGCGGTGCTGAATAGTTAAGACAATGGAGAGCCCGCCCTCGAGCTGGGATTGGATACAGTTCCGTCCCTCAACCCACCGAGAAGCAGCTCCGGAAGCTACAGAAAAGGCAGTAAAATAATTGTTGGAAGCTGATTGGTTAACTTGAAATGACAGTTGGTCAATTTCAAATAGCCCGCCAATTTTACCCTCGCAATCCTGAGATTAAGTTAAATATTTAAAGGCAAAATGAAGTCCGACTGCGATAAAATCTTGTACTTTGTAGGATTTTTAAAAAACCTAGCTTGCAGTCAGCGTGGACACGACACGGGATATTTGCCTGATCTGTCTGTAACAGGCAGGAGGAAAGCGCGGCGTTTAATACAGCCCAGACAAACTGATCAACCGGCCGTTGAAGAATCTAAAGAATCCCGCCGATTTAAACATAATAAAAACAAATATAGTGTACACTAATAAAGTTACGCAATCTCAATTTATCGGCACATTTTTATTTCACCCAGTTTATAATTAGTCCGAAAACAATTTGTCATTGCTACAAAAACAAAGTTGCTGGAAAAGCTCAGCAGGTCTGGCAGCATCTGTGGAGGAGAAAACAGAGTTAACGTTTCGGGTCCGGTGAACCTTCCTCAGAACTGATGGGGGCTGGGAAAACGTCAGTTTATATGCAGAAAATAGGGAGGTGGGTGGGGTAGGGAGTAAACGATAGGATAGAGTCCAAAGAGAGAGAAAGACAGTTGGACAAAGGAGTTGCTAATGATCAGGCTGGGAGGGTGAATAGTTGTTAATGGGGACTGTTAGTGACTAACAACAGGGGGTGCGTAGTGGCAGGCTATGTGGTAACAAGGCCTGGTGTGTGGGGTGGGGGGCTGGGACATGGGAGAGTTTAGTCCCTAAAATTATTGAACTCAATATTGAGTCCGGAGGGCTGTAGGGTCCCCAAGCGGAAAATGAGGTGTTGTTCCGACGTTTAGCAGCCAGATGGAAAGAACACGCTATTAAAATATCTGCAGGCGTCCAGAGTCAAATATCATTCCTGGAAGGGTTAATGAAATGGAAATAGAAATACTGGAATATGTAACATTTAACATCTGGGCAGAATTACAACTCGCAATGTGAGATAACGAGCTGTAGTACACTACACCTTCCCGATGTGCTGCCTTTCCCCGTCCTCGGGTCTCCGCTCTCAATCGGAGGCTTTGGGTGGCTCTGAAAAGAGCCTTTGGGTTCGCTGGAAAAGGGTCCATTTGCTCAGCCGCCGAATCCATAGAGAGTGCGGCCCTGGCGTTTCAGAGCGTACACCACATCCATGGCAGTGACCGTCTTGCGCTTGGCGTGCTCAGTGTAGGTGACCGCATCCCTGATCACATTCTCCAGGAAAACCTTCAGCACCCCGCGGGTCTCCTCGTAGATCAAGCCCGAGATGCGCTTGACCCCACCACGGCGAGCCAGGCGTCGGATGGCTGGTTTTGTGATACCCTGGATATTATCACGGAGCACTTTGCGGTGCCGCTTCGCTCCGCCTTTTCCCAGGCCTTTGCCTCCTTTGCCTCTACCAGACATCACGCTTCTTCACTCCAATCGCTGCCGAATGAAAGCCGAGCTGCCTCACCTTCCTTTTTTATACAGCCCGCCCCGACCTGACTGAGAAAGAGCTGACAGAGAGTGAGAGGCAGCCCCGAGAGGAAACTGAGTGACAGCAGAGAAGTGTCCAGCTCCGCCTCCAGCTAACTCCAGCCGCCAACTGGATCTGTAACTAAACCTTTTCTCCATAAGGGCAGTGAACACAATGATCAGCAGAAAATCTGCAGACTCGAGCTTCATGGTCAAAGATAATAAAAACAGGAGCTTATAAAACACTTGTGATACGATTAAATGACCATTTCCCGGCCTTAACAAGACAACACGGTTGCTTCCATTTCAATGTCAGTTTCTATTCCTTCAGCTAAAAGAGAAAAAATCATTGTTGGGGGATTGAGTTGTGAAGCAGGGTTTCTAGGCAGGTGTTACGAGTGTGGGAGGGACTGGGTGTAAATCCGGTGGAGAAATGCGGACGAGCTATTCACATCAATTAATATGCAATTTATCCCTGCACTAGGAGCTCGGACAGGATCATTTGATTCGAGCTCAGCTCTTTCCTGAGAGATGTGGGTGGCTCTGACAAAAGCCTTTGGGCCCAGGTGGTTGCATGTTGCACCGACTGCTTCATTTCTTTGCTGCTTTGTTGGACACTTTCGATTTGGGCTTGGCCTTCGGTTTCCCGGATTTCGGGACCGGTTTTGCGGCCTTGAGGCTCTTGGTCTTTTTCACCGTCTTCACTGGAGTCTTTTTCTTAGGCGTTGCTGCCTTCTTGCCGGCCGCTTTCTTGGCTGGGGATTTCTTCGCTGTCACCTACTTGGCCGTTGTTTTCTTCACGGTTGGTTTCTTGGCGGCTGCTGCTGTTCTCGCCTTCTTTCCCACTTTTGCCTTGACTGGATTCTTAGGGAGTTTAAAGGAGCCGGGGACCCCTGGCCCTTGACCAGAACCAGGGAGCCTTTCGCCAGACACCTCTTGATAGCCAGCCTGATTTGTGCATTTTGCTTCTCCACATTGACCCCGCTTCTCTGCAGCGCCTTCTTTATAGCGGCCAGAGACGTCCCCTTCCGATCGCTGCTCTCCCCGACAATCTTCACAATCCGATCGCCCAACCCGGGACCGGCTGGTTCTTTCCTGGGAGCCGCCGCCTTCTTCTTCTTGGGAGTCTTGGGTTTGGTGCTGGCGGAGGCTGGAGGAGCCGTTTCGGCGTTTGCACTGTCGCTCATGTCGGGAACTCTGCGCTGAATCTCTCTCTGTCAGACTGAACTGGGTCAGCAATGAAGCTGCTGGTGGCGGCACTGAGCAACTTAAAGGCAGCGAGGGGACGGCGCGGAGACAACCTGCCCTCAGCTCCCTGCTCCTGCTGCCTCTCTGTGTTTCTCTCTCGGCCCTAACTCTCCAATTCCTCTTCAATTCCGCATCTCCAGAGAGCCAAGCTCGATCGTTCCTGACCCTGACACGGGAAGGTTTGCGGCCGAAAAGTTTTCACTCTAATTGACAGCTCCGTTGTCGATTTTAACGCATTTTGCTGCTGCACTGACCGCGCTCTCTGAACTGAACGCTGGCATTGTCGTCACTTTTACATTGAAATCTTGAAATCAACAAATGTATTGCCTTGAATTCTCTCTTTGGGGTTTAGTGGGGGAGTAGAGGGATAAGTTGAAATGAAAATCTTTTTTGAGTTGCACAAGAGAGACGCGGAAATATCATGATGTGAGCGGACACACAAACACATTTACGTTTGACTAACCCGCCCGCCCTTTTCCTATAGTCTCTCTGACTCAATATTCGCATCCATACAGTCACAGGCCAGAAATATCTCCAAATGTACATGTGGAAGGATGTAATTTTCCCTCCTTTCAGCCTTTGTTCCGGTACCCAGGGATTTAGTTGTAGTTTTTCTCCTCAGTAACTGTTAAACTCTCCGAGGTCTGTGCGCCGGAGATTCGCTCTTCTGCTGATTCAGCTGCAGAGGTGTAGGGCTGGATGAACACAGCAGGCCAAGCAGCATCATAGGAGCAGAGAGGCTGA
>NC_063375.1:4036605-4048547 GCF_021869965.1 Rhincodon typus
GGAGGAGGTATGGGGGCAGGTGTAGCACTTCCTGCGGTTGCAGGGAAAAGTGCCGGGTGTGGTGGAGCTGGAGGGGAGTGTGGAGCGGACAAGGGAGTCACGGAGAGAGTGGTCCCTCCGGAAAGCAGATAAGGGTGGGGAGGGAAAGATGTCTTTGGTGGTGGGGTCGGATTGCAGATGGCGGAAGTGTCGGAGGATGATGTGTTGGATCCGGAGGTTGGTGGGGTGGTACGTGAGGACGAGGGGGATTCTTTTTTGGTTCTTATTGCGTGGACGGGGTGTGAGGGATGATGTGCGGGAGATGTGGGAGACACGGTTGAGGGCGTTCTCGACCACCGAGGGGGGGAAGTTATGGTCCTTGAAAAACGAGGACAACTGAGATGTACGGGAGTGGAATGCCTCATCTTGGGAGCGATGCGGCGGAGGCAAAGGAATTGGGAATAGGGGATAGCATTTTTGCAGGAAGGTGGGTGGGAGGAGGAGTATTCTAGGTAGCTGTGGGAGTCGGTGGGCTTGAAATGAATATCGGTTTCTAGGTGCTTGCCCGATATGGAGACAGAGAGGTCCAGGAAGGGGAGAGAGGTGTTAGAGATGGTCCAGGTAAACTTAAGGTTGGGTTGGAAGGTGTTAGTGAAGTGGACCTAACTCCCCACCTACACTCACCTTTACTGGCTCCATCCCCGCCTCTTCGACCTGTTTGTTTCCTCTCCACCTATCCTCTCCTCTATCCATCTTCTATCCGCCTCCCACTCTCTCCCTATTTATTTCAGAACCCCCTTCCCCTCCCCCTTTTCTGATGAAGGGTCTAGGCCCGAAACATCAGCCTCTCTGCTCCTAAGATGCTGCTTGGCCTGCTGTGTTCATCCAGCCCTACACCTTGTTGTCTCAGATTCTCCAGCATCTGCAGTTCCTACTATCTCTGCAACAGCGAATCATCTGGTTTGAAGTTATATTGATCAGCCAGATCAGTATTTTTCATTCTGGTAACAATACTCAACATCTGTTCTGGGAATCACAGCTACAGAAACATAAATAATAGCAACTGGCCCAACTAATACCAATCGGCCCTTCAAACCTCTCTCCCACTCACCATGAAAATGGCATATCATCCAACTCAATAGCCTGTCTCAGTTTTCTTTTCTCTCATATAGAGTCATACAGTGAGGATACAGACCCTTCAGTCCAACCAGTAGATGCTGAATATAATGGCAAACTGAATTAATTCCACCTATTTGTCCCTGACCTATTTCCTTTCAAACCTGTCATATTTATGCACTTATCCAAATTTTGTTTTAATGTTGTAATTATAGCCACATAGACCATTTCGTCAGGAAGTTCATTCCACATGCTTCCGTGCTCTATGTAAAAAAAAAATGCCCCTCGTGTCTTTTTTTTTAATCTCTCGCCTGTCACATTAAAAATGTCCACCCTGGTGTTCCATTCCCCCAATCCCAGGCAAAGGTCAACGACCATTAAGTCTGTCTCACCCCATCATTATTTTATAAACTTCAAGAAGGTGACTTCTCAACATCCTACTCTCCAGTGAAAAAAAGTCCCAGCTTATCCACCCTTTCTTTATAACTTGAGCCTAACATACTCAGAAAATACCAGTGAATCTCTTCTCAAATTTCTCTAGCTTGATAATATCCTTCCTCTAACTGGCTGACCAGAACTGATCGCATTATTCCATAAGTGGCCTCACCAATGTCCCTTAGAACCTCAAAGTAACTTCCCACCTCCTAAATTCAAAGGACTGAGCAAAGAAGAAAAGCGTGCCAAGCACCTTCTGAAGAATGCTTTAGGCCCGAAACATCAGCCTTCCTGCTCCTCTGATGCTGCTTGGCCTGCTGTGTTCATCCAGCGCTACACCTTGTTATCTCAGCTTCTTAACCACTCTGTTTAGATGTGATGCCGACTTCAAAGAATTCTAGGTCCCCCTGTTCTACAACACTACCCAAGGCCCAACTATTAATTGTATAAGGCCTACCCTTGCATGTTGTACCAAAATGCAAAACCTCACATTTATCCAGATTGAACTCCATCTGCCATTTTGCAGCCCATTGGCCGATTTGATCAAGATCCCTTTGTAATCTTAGGAAACCTTCTCCACTCATGACTATGCTACCAACTTTGTTATCATCCACAAATGTGCTTACCATGCCTTCTATATTCTTATGCAAATCATTTATATAAATGAAAAACAAAAGAGGACCCAGTACCAATCTCTGTGGAACATCGCTTGTGACAGGCCTCCAGTCCAAAAAGCAACCCTCCATCTTTACTATCTGTCTCTTGTCTTTCAGCCAATTATACCTTGATTCCCTTTGGCCAAAAGTGCTACACCCAGCTCTTTTTGAAATCATACAATGCGTTGGGCGTGGCTGATTTCTGTGGCAGAGAATTCCACAGGCACACCACTCTCTGAATGAAGAAAACTCTCACCTTCTCAACCCTAAATGGCCTATCCCGTCTCCTAAAAATATGACTCCTACCATCAGGAGCATTCTTCTTGCATTTATATTGTTTAGGTCTGTCAGTGTCTTACAAATTTCTAAGAGAATCCCTCATTCTTCTGAATTTCAGCGCATGTATTCACAATCAATTCAACCTCTCCTTCCATCCCAGCAATCTTCCCATTAAAAACTATCTTCATAGTAACATCATCCTTCCTCAGATAAGGAGGCCAAACCTGCTGTCAGTATTCTAGGTGTTGTCTGACAGATGCCCTGTTAAATTGTCACAATTCACGGTGTCCCCTCTTCTCAAATTCTCTCTCCATGAAGGCAAACATACCTGTTGCCTTCCTCACTGCCTGCTGCACCTACACACTTACTTTCAGTGATTGGTTTATGAGGGCACCCAGGTCTCGTTGCTAATTCCACTGTGTCCATTTACCAACATTCAGAAAATGGCCTGCCTTCCTTTTATTTTGCTACCAAAGTGAATAACCTTAAATTTATCCACATTCTGCAGTGTCTGAGATGCATTTGCCCACTGACTCGAATTCTTCACAATCAATGCATCCTCTTTAAGAACTGACCATCCAACCCAATTTTGTGTCGTCAGTAAATCTGGAGATATTACATTTATTTCCCTCATCTAAATCATTGTGAATATATTGTGAAGAGCTTTGATCCTAAAACTGATTCTTGTCATGACCCCTAGTCACTGCTTGCCATTGAGAAAATAATCCATTCATTACCCCTGCATTTCCTCTTGTCCAACTAGTTTTTTTTAAAAAATATCATTCTCAATGCTCTACTTTTTAACATGCTAATGTCTTATGTGGGATTTTTTCATAAAACTTTTGTAAATTATAATTAACACCTCTGCTTTACCATTTCTACTCCAGTAGATTTGTCAATCTGGCAACATAGAACAGTACAGCAGAGGAACAGGCCTTTCAAATCCATGCTGACACTGTCTGATCCTGACTTTTTATCCCAAATTATCTGCAATAAAATCTTTTTTTTTTCCTGCAGATTGACTGGTCTAAAATTTCAAGTTGAATCTCCACCTGCCTTTTCAAATAGGTTGCTTACATTAGCTGCACTCCAATCTTTGGAAATTATTGGAGAGCCTGTAGAATTTTGGTTCACGACCAGCAAAACATCCATTATTTCTAAGGCTACTGTGTTAAGTGCTCTGGGACATAAATTATCAGGCCCTGGTATTTCCCAGCCTTCAATCCTTTGAATTTACTCAACATAATTTACTGAATAATACTGATTTGATTCAGTTTCTCCCTCTCAGTAAACTCTGTTTCCCCAACATTCCTAGTGTGTTATGTGTCTTCCTTTGTATACATAGAACAACAGTCAGTATTCAGTTGGATAGCCATCTTTTTTGTTCCCCACAATGGACTCCCCTCTTTTTGATTGTAAGTGACGTACATTTGTGTTAACCAACCTAGTTTTATTTCCATTCTCATTTTACATATTTATCAATACGTTAACAGTTAGTTTATTTAAAGGCTTCTGCAAGCGTATTCTTCCTCATTTTCTCTTTCATAATCAATCCATTTGTTTTTTTCCTTCTTTCCTCATTTTGAACTGGTCCCCAGCTTCACGGACTTTTTTTTTCGAGTTCCTTTTCTTCACAAAATGTACGCCTCTTCCCTGGATCAAAAACGGTGTTGAATAGCCCTCTAAAATGACAGTTTTGTAAACTGTAAAAAGACCACCTTCCATACTCACGAATGCATCCATTTAAAAGGATTTGGACAGCTGATATGGAGGAACACCACCTTAATATAGGGCAAGTTCCCCTCCAAGCTACCCACCATCCTATCTTGGAAATATATCCCCTTGCCTTCACTGTCTCTGAATCAAGACCCTGAAACTACCTGCGAACGGCAATGTGGGCAACACATGTACTACAACTGTTCTCGAAGGCGGCTCAGCACCAACTTCTCAAGGGTGCAACTAGGGACGGGCAATAAATGCTGGGCCAAGCCAGCGATATCCTTGTCCCAGGAATGAGTAAAAAAAAACAGCTGGGTCTTTCGTTGCGGTAACCCATTCATCACAAGGTTTCTGTCTGCAGCATACTTAGAATAAAATCAGTCATCGACTCCAAACTGGTATTTGCATCGAGTCCAGAGATGTTATTACACACCTCTGGTCCGGGTGTGACTTTAGCACGGTCCACCTGACCCAGAAATAGGGAAACTACCACTGCGCCGCAAGATTCCCTCCAACATTTACATTCTGCCTCCGTAAGAATGTCCTATTTATTCCATCGCTCTGTGTGTTACCTTGACAGATTAATATGGGACGAAGGCCAGCAGGATTAAATATTACAGTTAACATGAGATCAGACGTGATTTTATTGAATAGTGGTGGATATTAAATGGGCCGAATGGCTGTCAGTTTCTCCGCTTCCCTATCAGATTGTGAGAGAGCCGGAGGGAGGCAGTTATTAACATGACCCGGGAACGAGCACCATTGGAGCTTCATAAAGGGCCAATGCCCCAGCTTGAAACGTTCTCTGCTCTTTCCTCCACAGCCCCCAGTCGCTTTGCTCAAACTGAGAGTAAAGGGAATTAGGGAAATGACCAATTGATGTTTGTTGCTGGGACATAGTGGGAAAAGCAGCGCATGCGCGATGCTGTCCCCGCCCCCCCATCCCAAGGCAGCCTGTTGCTGACTTAGAGGAGCGCATGCGTGAGTCCCTCCTCCAGCGCTGCCATTGAGGAGCGTTTACTCAGTGAGTGGAAGCTGTTGGTTTGAAACAGATCGCAATGGAGAGATCAGCGCCCAGGGAAGCGAGGGAACAGCAAGCTCCTTCCAGCAGAACACCGACATGTGAGCCTGGGACAACAGAGAGGGTCTCCGAGACCGGCATTGATTCGGGCTCAGTTCAGGGAGAACCGGGGGCTGTTTGTAAGAGGCCGAGCGGAACAGGAACTGGTCCCGGAACTTGGAGTGAGCGGCCTGTGGGGGAAGAGAGAGGCCTTTCTCGGGCTGCGTGTGGTCCTGCTGGGGGAGACACAGCGGCAAGAAGCTGCTGTGGGGTCATTCTTGTGGTTTTTAGTCCTCTAAACACTGATGAAAATTCATTGTTGGGCTACTGTTTCACGCTGTTAGTTGCGAATTGGCATTGAATCGTGAAAAAAAAAGCAGTATATACAAATGTGCTAATCCTGCGAAGGAAAAATATAGCAGTCACCGGATTAAGAGTCTCAAGTAAAATATTTGAAATAGTGCCTGTTGTTCTTCCCTTCAATAATTCGTGTATTGGGAGCTGGATATTGAACTGTGTAAGCATTCCATTCGTGGAACTGGTTAGTTTTTGTATCTTAGTAAATTGTTTTAGAATTTTGCTAAGAGAAAGAGAGAGGAGGAGTTCAGGTTAATTATGTAACCAGACCCATTTCTGTTCGACTTGTTGGCTTTAAAACAAGGAGTTATCACAGTATTAACTAAATTTTGCATTGATCAGTTTTGATATTTTAAAACTCGGTGGATGTTGATTTGCAGGAGAATTCTCTTTTGCCTTCCTCCAGGCAAATATCTGATGGGCCAAGACAAAGTAATATTTCCGTGGTACAAGACCAAGTGTGACTAGCTGCTCCTACCAACAGCAGGTATGTTACCACTGTCAGAACGGAGAATGTCCTTTCCACAGTTGCAGATTAAGTAAGACTCGCATTGAACTCAATTTCCAGAGAGAAACAATCAACCCAGCGATCAAATGCCACCAACAAAATATTTCTATTCTCGATATAAACCAGCCCAGTTCCAGTAAAGTTCATCTTTGACAGCCCATTGTCATTCACAGCATTTGAAGAGGATAGATTGAATTTATGTCACAAATATACCCTGAATAACTGCATTGAATCCATATTAAGTAAGGGTATTTTTAAAGTTATCATCAAGGTATACAAATAGATCAAGTTGTTACATAGTTACAATGACCATATATGGAGTAGGTATTGAGTACAGATGTAGAAGGAAACTTTTGATGTTATCAGTGACTGAGAGGACAAAAATAATAAACAGAAGATTCCAGAAAAGCTCAGCAGGCCTGGCAGCATCTGTGAAGAGAAATCAGAATTAATGTTTCTGATCCAGTGACCTTTGTGCAGAACTGAGGAAGTGTTTGAAACGTTAACTATGATTTCTCTTCACAGATGCTACCAGACCTGCTTTGCATTTCCAGCAAATTCCGTTTTTGTTTCTGACTTATAGCACCTGAAGTTCTTTGAGTTTTTAGTTATGACTAAAAACATCTTTTGATGAATAGATGTCCCATACAAAGATACAGCAATTAAATAATGTGAAATGCAAATGCACTTTCTGTGCCAAAGCCTGGCAAGTAGAGAATGCAGCATGGACTGTCAGATACAGAATAAAATTCTCCAAATAAATTAAGAAAAAAAATATCCCAGTACAAAATGAAACTAAGTATCTCAGTAATACCATAGAACCTAAAAAAGGAAACAGCCTACACTGACATACAGGGCCAGCTTTTTTGTTTAAATAAGCTTGTCTGTCCATTTCTATATGATATCTTTATCCTGATATGCTATACAACAGATGGATAAAGGAAAATGCATCAGAAATACAGACTTGGTACAGTACAGAAGCAGGCCGTTCAGCCCATTGTGTTTGCACTAGAACGTTTGTACTCTTTATCTGTTCTGCATACCAGTTTCCACTAATTGTTAGGAATATGATCTGCTCTCCACCTCCTTACCCTGTCAGACTGACAGAAAGCTCATAAATCACAAATGGAAATGGGATTAAGGCTCACTCTCTACACCCTCATAACTGTTCTCTCAGAATGAAGCACAGTCACAGAATATTACTGGTGGCCAGAGAATAAAGCCACTTTGATGCACAAGAGTAGAAATTGATTCATACAGATTGAGAACTTCACTCTCACAGTCACACAGCAGAAACTGACATATCTGGAACAATTACTAAACTCACAAATGGACATAACAGAAACTGAAAGGTATACATTAATAGTTGCTTTCGTTCATGTTGCAGAAACTGACAAGAAGAGAATGATAACTACACGTACGTTCTCATAGCTCAAAACAGGAGACGACTTAAACAGTTAATGGGAGGGCCATGGGAAGCGTGGCCATGGGAAGCGTTACCAAACAAAGACACCGAGGGGTTCGTGCGCATAGTTCCTTGAAAGTGGAGTCGCTAGTAGATAAGATGGTGAAGAAAGCGTTTGACACACTTGCCTTCATTGGTCAGTGCATTGAGAATAGGAGTTGAGATGTCATGTTGTGGCTGTACAGGAAATTTGTTGAGTCCACTTTTACTGCATAAAGTTCTGGCCACCTTGCTGTGGGAAGGAAGTTGTTGAACTGGAGAGGGTGCAGAAAATATTTACAAAGATGTTGCCTGGACCTGATGGTGTGAACTGTTTGGAGAGGCTGAACAGGGTTTCTACGCTGTAGCATCGGAGACTGAGGGGTGACCTTACAGAGGTTTATAAAATCATGAGGGGCATGGATAGGGTGAATAGCCATGGTCTTTTTCCTCGAGTGTGGGAGCCCAAATCTTAAGGGCATGGGTTTACGGTGAGAGGGTCACTGTTAAAAAAGACCTGAGGGATATTTCTTTAGTGCAGGGTGTGGTGCAAGTATGGAACAAGCTGCCAGAGGAACTTGTGATGTTAGGTACAATTATAACATTTAAACACCATCTGGATGAGTACATGAACAGGAAGGCTTTAGAGGGATATGTGCAAAATGCTGGCAAATGGGACTAGGTCGGATTGGGATGTCAATCTAGTGCAGACCAGTTGGATCAAAGGGTCTGTTCCCATGCTGTTTCACTCTTGGACGCTATGACACTCTAACTGAACTTGCACATAAATGCAGGTGCTGCAAGGACAGGTCAGATGCTGGGAATCCTGCAGTGAGTAACTGGCCTCCTGACTCCCCATATCTTGTCCAACATCTCATATGATCAAGTCAGGAATGTGATGGTTTAGCCCCACTTATCTGGATGGGTGCAGCTCCACAAACCCACCAGAAGCAAGATATCATCCAGGAAAGAAACACTTGATTGGCTCCACATCCACAAACATCCATTTCCTCAAATGCCAATGCTCAAGCAGCAGTGTGTACCTTCCAGAAGATGCACAGCTGAAATTCACCAATGCTCCATAGACAGTGCCTTCCAAACCCACGACCACTTCCATCTAGACACCTCTGTGACACAGGGTGCCATCCAATAGTTACGTGTTGCCTCAGTAAGAATGTCCCACTTCTTTCATTTCTCTGTATGTTCTTTCAACATTGAGTTAATACTTACGGGATAAAACTCAAGGTGAATGAATAATACAGTTAACAGCTCAATTGGATCAGATATTGTGTCATTGAACGGTGGAGTAAATTGAGTGGGCCAAATGTCAATCAGCTTCTTTGATTCCTTGCAGGAGCGAAACTCCAGACCTCGGACATATACTCAGGGGGCAGGCAGAATTCAGGCCCATGGCAATATTTAGTCAAGCAGTCACCAGATCATGCAGAGAAAGGGCCACAGTCACCCCCCCCTCCTGATGATGCAGTTATCCCATTAATCTTTAGCTCAGATTGGAAAGAGAGGTGGTTCAAGCTCTGATTCTCGCAGTGGAATACAGTATTTTTATACGTTTTGTGTTACAGTAATCTAATACAACAGGATCACTGTGCCCTTCCCCTTATTCTATACAACCAATCCTTTGAAACACCTAATTGATGATGAACACACCAATTATCAGGCCGAGATTTGCCACAATCTCATGATGTTTAACAGACAATGTAATCACCAGGCCATGGGATCTTTCCATGCATCCTATTAATTTTCTTTTCAAAGTTACTGGCTGTACACCTTCAGTCATGCCCCAGAATTGCTTACCTATCAGGCCTGCTTGAATTCTGCTGTTAATTGTATTCATTTATTGTCTCTGTTAAATTCTGTTACTCCTCATTTTCCCACTGTCCGAATTATAATAAAAAAAGACAGTTGTTTCCTACTAGGAGCAGGTTAAGTTGATGCTTCTGGAGAAGAGTCCTGACCCGAAACATTAACTTTCCTGCTCCTCTGATGCTGCCTGGCCTGCTGTGTTCCTCCAGCTCCACATTGTGTTATCTCTAACTCCAGCATTGGCAGTTCTTACTATCTTTGAGTTGATTCTCATGAATTGCTATAAGATTCATGATATTAATTCTATTATAAAGTGAGTTATATGTAAAGTTTTATGTGTACCCGTACTCTTAGCACTCTTTTAGCTAATGAGTTGTGAGCCATTTGTTTCTTATAGGATGCACCAGGCATTCCTTTAGTGACATAGGAAAGCTTCCGGAGACTAATTAACTTTCATATCTATATTTGAATCTTCTCCCCTAATGCTTTTAGTGATATTTGTATTTTATTATATATGTATATTTAGAATTACATTGAAATCTATCTGAAGGATCTTTAACTGGAACCAATTTCTTAATATTGTGAATAATTTCAAAAAACAACTAATTGCTACAAAATGGTTTTATCTGCTGTTTTCATGATGAGCTAGGCTGACTGTCTTCTGGGATGATTTACACCCCTTGTCCTAACTATCTCTGTTCACCTAATGGGACAACATCCTTTCATTAATGAGACTGAAATCAATCACTTATCAAGTTTAATGAACTTGTTTGATCCTGTAGAATTTTTTATGAGCCATAATCCCATTAGTTCATCTGTTTGTTATTGCAGGAGTTTACTATCCCCTTTAGTGTTTGTTGCAAATCTTCAAACTGTCTCAAACAAGTCTTGCAGCTGTTGTTTGTGCAATGCTCCCTTTTGCCTCAGAATAACCTCTTCTCAAAAGTACCATTATGTCTTTGTTAAATGCTGGAGCAGGCTTTTTTTCATTCTGTTTAACCACTTGTCAGCCATATTCAGCAGGGCTAGAGGAACAGCTTAGCTGCCAGCCATTTTGTGTCTCTGAGACTTGGGCAGCCCTAACATTCCTCATTAAATTCTGAGAGAGCTGGAGGCAGGGAGTTATTAACATGACCTGGGAATGAGCTCCATTGTGGCTCCATAAAGGGCCAATGCCCCAGTTTGAAACGTTCTCTGCCCTTTTCCCCTCAGCCCCAGTTGCTTTGCTCACAGTGGGAGAAAAGGGAATCAGGGAAATGACCCATTGATATTTGTTGCTGGGAATTATTGGGAAAAGCAGCACATGCCGATGCTGGCCGTGCCCCACATGCTGCTTGTTTGGCTACTGTTTCACGCTGTTTGTTGACATTGTGCAATGAATAGTGGAAACACAGACCAGACTGTGGAAATATAAGAATCCTGTAAAGGACGTAGATTGGAGTCAACAGATTACATGTCTTGAGTAAAAACATTTGAAATAGTGTCCATTGTTCTTCTTTTCAACAACCAGTGTGTTGGGATCTGGTAACGCAAACTGTGTCAATATTGCAGCATCTTCACGTAGCACCTTAGATGGAGCTGTGCAATTGTTCAGTTTCTGGATCTCACTCAATTGGGATCAAAATATATATATGAAGAAAACAATCCTCCGACAAGGAGCAGCTCAAGGTAAAATGGAATCAGACCTGTGTTTGAATTGATGGCTTCAAAGAAAAGACAGAAGTCTCATGACACTGTGTTATAGTCCAACAGGTTTATTTAAAATTACAAGCTTTCAGAGCTCTGCTCTTTCGTCAGGTAAAGTTGAAGAAAAGAAACATCCTAATAATTATCAACTGAATATACATTAATATGTTTGAGATTGTCAAACTTGGCTGATGCTGATTTACAGAAGGTATTTCTTCTGTTTTCCTCCAGGCAAATACATGAAGGAACAAGACAGTGTAGCATTTCCTTGGTACAAAGCCAAGTGTGAGCAGCTGCTTCTCACAAACAGCAGGTATGTTACCACTGTCAGAATGGAGAACATCCTTTCCACAGGCACAGAGCAGTTTGAGTCAGAGACACGTTGAACTCAATTTCCAGTGATATGCATTCAAGCCAACAGTCAAACACAACCAACAAAATACAAATAGTTTTTTTCTCTCTTTTTCTCAATGCACACCTCCACAGTTGCAACAGTTTCCTTCATTCATAGCCTACTGACATTTACAACATTTTTGAAAAGGGATAGACTGAATCTTCATCTGAAACAGACACGAAGGAACGGCAGTAAATCTGCATTTAGTAAGCATGTTTTTAAAGTTACTGTCAAGGTGAAGAAATAGTTCATGCTGTTACATAGTTACACCAACTATATGTGAAGTAGATAATGAGTACAGATATGGAAGAAAACATTCACATTATCGGTAACTGCAGGACAGTGTCAATGTTTTGACAAATTGATGTCCCAGGCATAGAGAGAACAATTAAATAATGTGACCTCCAAATGCGTGACATAGAATGGTTACTGAGTGCACACATAACATAAACAGCACATAACATAAACAGCACATAACATAAACA
>NC_063375.1:4048557-4091846 GCF_021869965.1 Rhincodon typus
CACATAACATAAACAGCACATAACATAAACAGCACATAACATAAACAGCACATACACCCCCCCTACTGAGTGATTTACAATGTGTTGCAAATACATACATACACTGTTCCGACACACATGCCTCAACATCTAACAGCCATGATGACCATATACACTTCAAGCCTCAGAACATGTAACACTCAAAATGATTTCTAATCACAGATTTCAGGTCAGAGAGCTAGCCTTCCATGATAAGAGACAAACAGAACAAAAAGTGAGCTAAATACTTCAATCTCCATGCACTCCCTATAGGATTTAAATACATGGTAATTGCCATGGTCATAAAGTAAATTTCAATTATTTGCTACATTGGAAAAAATTGTGTGAATTTTTTGACATGCTGAATTCCCATGAAGTAGTCCAAGAAGTAGATTGAACAAGAGATTCATTGCACCTCCAAATATCTTGCCATGTCTTAGACTTAGAGAGGTAATTAAAGTATTTTTTTTCTTTTGTACAAACTGGAGGAATTGCATATCAGGACAAGTTTCAGATTTAAACCTATATTACCATTGAATTTGTTTGCACAGCCCCACAAACTGAATAGCAGAACCCACTGCTGAATTTAAAGTTTTAAATGGACCAGAAGGAAATCAAATATTGACCTTAAAAGATACAGAAAATAACATACATTCAAGCAGTACCAAGTTTGTTGACTTACAATTAAGAATGTCTCGTACAGTGAACTTGCAACAAAAACATGAACATTAAACTCAATGCAGTCAGACCAGAGACTGACCAATATTAGAATAAAACTTAAACTGTACCATAGACTGAATATTGTGGAATATACTCAACCTTCAGGCACACTGCTAGAGCCAGAGAATGGTATAAACACTTACAGCACCTTACATATATAGCTGCAAATAAAATCTGATTTGTGTTGATGAGCAGATATTTGAACATCAAAGAAAACCTGCAGATTTTGAAAGTGCAATATTCAGCTGAAACTGACAGTCACAGATCAATGACTTCACTTGCATATTCACACAGCAGAAACTTGACAGGGAGAGAATGATAAATGCATTCACAAATCAGATAGTGACAGGTATAGGTTAATATCTAGTTTCTCAGATTTAAAGGGCAGGATCTGACTGGCACAAATGGAAAAATACACTCACAGCCATAGAGAAGGAAGTGACAGGCACATATCGATAATTACACTCTCCTATTCACATATCAGAAAATGACAGGGACAGACTGATAATTATGCACACATTCAGACTGCAAAAAACTGCCAGGTACAGATTGATAAATGCATGCACACATTACAAAAAAGCATAAACGTATAGAGATTGATAACTACACTTGCACGTTCACAGAAAAGTTTGACGTTTTTTTTGCAATACATTCCCACATTCATGAAGCAGGAATTGATGGGTATTGATTGACAACTGAACTCACATATTACACAGCAGAAACTGAGAGGGACAGATTGATGATTACACTCACATCTTCATATGACAGCTACTGACAAGTACAGATCAAAAACTACACTCAATTCTTCACAAAACCAAAGTTAACAGGTACAGATTAGTAACTAAATTCCCACCTTGAAGCAGAATCTGACAGGTACGGATTTATAATAATGCTGACACATTCCCCAAGCAGAAACTGGCAGGAATATATTGAAAACTAAACCACACATTCATAGAGCAGAAACTATCAGGGATAGACTGACAATTACACAAACATATTTGAATACTCTGATTTCAGATACTGACAGGGACAGATTGACAACTACATTCATTCATTCATTCATATAGCTGAAACTGATGGGAGAGATTGATAAGTGCATTCATACACTCACAAACCAGAAACAGGTACAGTTTAATAATGACACACTCAGATACACAGAGGAGAAACTGAAAGTTACAGATTGGTAAATATGCTCATGCTAGCACAGAGCAGAAACTGACACATACAGTTTGATAACTATACTTAGATATTTACAAAGCAGAATTTGACAGTAAAAATTGATAACTAGACTAATATTGAAGAGCAGAAACTGATTGACATTGATTGACAATTGTATTCACACATTCAATTTGCAGAAACTGACAGGTAAAATTTGATTAAAAAATCAAAAGAACTGTGGATGCTGTAAATCAGGAACAAAAACAGAACTTGCAGGAAAAGCTCAGCAGGTCTGGTAGCATCTATGAAGAGAACATCAGAGTTAATGTTTCAGGTCCGGTGATGCTTCCTCAGAACTGGGTAAAATTTGATGACTGCACTCACATATTAGCAGAGCAGAATCTGACAAGGACAGAATGATAATTACACTCACATATTGACAAAGCTGAAATTGACAGGTAAGGATCGATAATTACATTCACATAGAAAAAAACTCACAGGTGCAAACTGATAACTCAATTTAAATATTCACGCAACAGAAACTGACAGATATAGATTGGTCATTACAGTCATATATTCACATCATAGAAACCAACAAGTATAAATTAATAACTGCACTCAAACATTCACATAGCAGAAACTAACATGAACAGTTTGATGACTAAACTCTCGTATCTACGTTGCAGAAACAGGGACGAATTTCCGTGTGAATATATAAATGTCTTTATCAATCGGTCCCTGTCGAATTTGGAAACTGAATTGAAGCAGGAACTGAATTAAATCTACGTTTATTAAGGATATTTTTCAAGTTACAATCCAGATGACCACAATCTTCCAAGAGGTAGATGATAAATACAGATGTAGAAAAAATTGCACTCTCAGACAGGTTATGAGTCACCGAAATAAAGGATGAATGACACTTAAGGTTCTGAGGAAGGGTCACCGGACCTGAAACGTTAACTCTGATTTTTTTTCTTCACAGATGCTGCCAGACCTGCTGAACTTTTCCAGCAACTTTGGATTTGTGTTGAGAGTGACACTTAAGTTTAGTTTACCAGTAACTGTTCAGGACAGAATTGTTCCTTTGATAAATATTTATGCCATATATAAACATAACAAATAAATCATGCGAATTCCAAACACATTTTCCTGACAAATAGAAAAACCAATGAACTGCAGATGCTGGAAATCAGAAACAAAAGTAGAAATAGCTGCAAAAACTCAGCAAGTCTGTCAGCATATGAGAAGAGAAATGAATGTTCTGAATTTGAACCTCTGTTCTGAAGAAGTGTGATAGGACCTGTAATATTACTCTGCTTTGTCTCCACGTGGATGGGCCGACAGACACAGGTACTGACTGATTCAGAATTAGTTCAAAACACAAACATCATAAGTAAAGACGTGATCCAAAGACTAAAGCTATGGAGTTCCATTTAAACTCCAGCTAACAGAAACATGATATATACAAAATGATTATCTCTCACACATATATAGTCATAGACAACTACAGCACAGCAAACAATCCTTTCTCTCATCAAGCCTGCACTGGTTAGAAACAACCAGCCAATAAATCTGCACCCATTCAGCCAGCATTCAATTTCCATAAATGTATCATGGTGGCAGAGGAACTACCATCTCCACCTTTATCACAGGATTGTTCTCAAATTCTTAATCTAGCAAAAGTAGATTTTTTCAATCTGTCGTAAGCCAGAAGACTTTATAATCATGGAGTTCTTTTTTCAAATTAGCTTAAATGATAACTGGTTCTCCACTTTACAAGAAACATTTAAACCGCTCAGTAGCGGAATGCAGAAAGATTGAAGGATCGATCGAGTGTGGCTGACCGTCTTGTTTCATGACAAATGCTCTTTTCAAAAAAATCTTGTGTCATAAAATCTGGGTATAAAGACAACAGTCCTCAGTATTAAATTTTAGTTTCCAAATTCTTCACAAAATAATCTGGCTTTCCTCTGTTGATGGTCTGTCACATATGAACTAAGTTTTGAAGGACAATAGATTGAATCCTGCAGGGCTATGGGATGTGTGCAGGAAGATGCGATTATGATGGCCATCTGGGGGTGTTCGGGTCAGCATGGACATGATGCACCAAACGGCGGCCTTCTGTGCTGTATCATTTAAGTTGATCTCTAGTTCAAGATCAATGTGTCCCTGTCAGTCTGTGCTGTGTAATACCTAAATAATTTGCCAAAGATTTAGAGGGACACATTGATAACTACACTCACACATTCAACAAGTAGGAACTGACATGAATAGATCAATAACTAAACTCATATCCACAGACAAGCTTGCATTAGGTAGTTCCAGTCGTGGAGCTGTACAGGTATCGGTTACTTTCTGGACATCACTCAATTAGAAACAAAGGGCAGCTCAGGGCAAGAGTGGAATCAGACCCATAGTTATGTTAGAATTCCTGGTGATAATTTAAATATCTGAATGATTATTAGCTAAATGTTGAATTGATCAGTTAAATATTTTCAAACCGATCTGATGTTGGTTTACAGGAGCTATCTGTTCTTTCTTTCTACAGACGAATACGTGAAGGAACAAGGCAATGTATCATTTCTTCAGTATAAAGCAAAGTGTGACCAGCTGCTTCTAACAAACAGCAGGTATGTTACCACTGTCAGAGCAGAGAACATCCTTTCCACAGTCACAGAGCAGATTGAGTCAGACACACATTGAGCTTAATTTCCAGACAGACATGTTCAATCCGACAGTAAAACAATACGGAGGAAATGCCACTTTATTTTTCTTTTCTCTCCATTCAAAATGCCCAGTTCCAACAAATTTCACCATTCATAACCCATTGATGTTTACACCATTTTTGAAGATGGATAGACTGAATCCTTGTCCAAAGTATACACTCAGGAATTGAAAGAAATCTACATAAAATCGCTTTAATAACAACTACCACATTACGAATCACACCTCCACCGATAATATTACTGGCTGCCTGACAACTAATCCACTTTTAGAAGTAGAAAGTGACCAGTACGCATTGATACCTAACCTCACACATTCATATTGCAGGGTCAGACAAAAAAATTGATGAGACTCACATATTGACATTGCAGAAACTGACAGTTAAAGATTGATTAAAAACATTCACATATTCACATAATAGAAACTGTTATGCACATTTAATAACTACACTCACGTTCACAGAGCAAACTGACAGCAACTGAACAATAACTACACTCGCGTATCTATATAGCCGAAACTGGCAGGAACATATTGATGATAACACTCCCAATTTCACAGAGCATAAAGTGACAGGGACAAATTTAGAACTGCAATCACAAATGCACAGATTAAAAAAGTACAGACAGGCACAGACTGCTAACAGTACTGACATATTCAGAGTAGATTCTCACAGGTACATATTGATAACTGGACTCTCAAATTGACAGAGAAGAAACTGATAGGTACACATTGCCTACTTGCACATATCCAAATGGAAGAAATTGATAGGAATAGATTGATAATAACCTTGGAGATAGCAAGAACTTCAGATGCTGGAATCAGCCTTCCCAGTTTCACATGGCATAAACTGACTGACAGGTACAGTTTGATAACTACTCTCATTCATAGAACGGAATCTGACAGGTCCTTATTGATAACTGCACTCACATGGTCACCAAGCAGAAACTGACAGAGTTTGATCACAGTGACATTCAAATTGCAGAAACTGACCAGTATGCGTTGATAATTGCTTTCTCACTTGCATTGCAGGAACTGTCAGGGTCAGTTTATTAACTACGCTGCTGTTGACTTGATCACCGAGCTTGTAAGTTCATTCACAGACATTTCGTCACCGTACTACATAACATCATCAGTGCACCCCTAGTGAAGCGTTGGTGTTCTGTCCTTCTTGCTATTTACGTGCCTCAGTTTGCTGGGGTGGGGAGCAGCACTTCCAGATTTGTTTCGTAGTGGTTGGTATATGGTGTCCAGTTCTACATGTTTGTTAATGGAGTTCTGGTTTGAATTCTCGTGCATGTCTTTGGTTGGCTTGTCCTCGGATGGCTATGTTGTCCCAGTCAAATTGGTGTCCCTCTTTGTCCATGTGCATTGAGATGAGTGATAGTTGGTCATGTCTCTTGGCAGCGAGTTGATGTCCATGAATCCTGATGGCTAGTTTCCTACCGGTTTGCCTTAGGTAAGGTATTTGGCAGTATTTGCATGGTATCTTGTAAATAACGTTGGTTCTGTTAGTTGTGGTTGTTGGATCCTTTGTTCTTATCAGTAGCCGTCAGTTTGTGGGCTACCATGATTCTGAGGGGGTGGTGTAATATGGTGGTTATTTCACGTCCTCAGTGTATGGTAGGGTGACTAGTGTCTCTGGACGTGTTGTGTCTTCCTGTTGTCATCTGTTGTGTAGCTATCGGCGGACAACGCTTTTTGGGTAACCATCATTTCTAAAGACACTGTATCAGTGTTCTTTCTTGGCTTAATGAAACTCTGGGATGCTGCAGTGTGTTGTGGCTCACTGGAACCAGGAAAGCTAGCTAATTGGATTCAAAATTGGCTTGATGGTACAAAGCAGAGGGTGATGGTTGAAGATTGTTTCTCGGACTGGAAGCCTGTGACTTGTAGTGTGCCACAGGGGTTGGTGCTGGGACCTTTGTTATTTGTTATTAACATAAATGATCTGGATGTGAATGTTCAAAGCATGATTAGTAAATTTACGGATGATACAAAATTAGGAGGTATCGTTGATAGTGAGGAAGGTTATCAAAAATTACAGAGGGATCTTGATCAGATGGGGAAGTGGGCTGAGGATTGGAAAATGCAAATCAATACAGATAAGTGTGAGGTGTTGCACTTTGGAATATCAAATCAAAGTAGGCCTTATACAGTAAATGGTAAGGTCCTGAGCAGTGATGTGGTTCAGAAGGACCTAGGAGTATAAGTACGTAGTTTGTTGAAAGCGGCGTCGCAGGTGGATTGGTGCTGAAGAAGGCATTCAGCATGCTGGCCTTCATTGATTGAGGCCTTTAGTATAGCGTTGGGACATTGTTACAGTTGTATAAATCATTGGTGAGACCACACTTGGAGTATTGTGTACAGTTAGGTCACCCTGTTATAGAAAAGACATAGTTCAACTAGAAAGTGTTCAAGAAGATTTACGCAGGACTAGTGGGCCTGAGTTATAGGGAGATGTTGGCCAGGATAGGGCTTTATTTCTTGGAACGTAGGAGAATGAGGTGTGACCTTATTCAGGTGTATAAAATCATGAGGGGCATAGATAGGATAAACGCATATAGTTTTTTGCCCAGGGATGGGGAATTGAAAATTAGAGGGCATAGGTTTCAGGTGAGAGGGCAAGGATTTAAGAAGGACCTGAGGGGCAACTTCTTCACGCAGAGAATGGTGCACATGTGGCTTAGGCTGCCAGAGAAAGTTGTTGAGGCAGGTACAATAGCAACATTTAAAAAACATTTGAATAGATACATGGATGGGAAGGGTTTACAGGGATATGGAACAATTGCGGGCAATTGGAACTAGCTCAGTGGGCATTATGGTCAGCATGAACCAGTTTGGGCTGAAGGGCCTTTATCCATACTGTATTACTATAAGACCATAAGACATAGGAGCAGAAATCAGGCCATTTGGCCCATCGAGTCTGTTCTGCCATTCAATCATGGCTGAGAAGTTCCTTAAGCCAATTCTCCTGCCTTCTCCCGGTAACCTTGATCCCCTTGATAATCAAGAACCTATCTATCTCAACCTTAAATCCACTCAAATACCCGGCCTCCACAGCCTTCTGTGGCAGTGAATTCCATAGATTCACCACTCTCTGGCTGAAGAAGTTTCTCCTTATCTCTGTTCTAAAAGGTCTTCCCTTTACTCGAAGGCTGTGCCCTCGGGTCCTAGTCTCTCCTACCAATGGAAACATCCTCCCAACATCCACTCTGTCCAGGCCATTCAGTATTCTGTAAGTTTTGATTAGATCCCCCGTCATCCTTCTAAATTCCAAGGAGTACAGTCCCAGAGTCCACAAACATTCCTCATATGTTAAGCTTTTCATTCCTGGGACCATTCTCGTGAACCTCCTCTGAACCCGCTGCAGGGCCAGTATGTCCTTCCTGAGATAGGGGCCCAAAACTGCACACAATACTCCAAATGTGGCCTGACCAGAGTCTTCTAAAGCCTCATTAGTACATCCCTTTTTTATATTCAAGTCCTCTCAAAATAAATGCCAACATTGCATTTGCCTTCCTGACTACTGACTCAGCCTGCAAGTTTACCTTGAGAGAATCCTGGAGTAGAACTCCCAAGTCTCTTTGCACTTCAGACTTCTGAATTTTCTCCCCATTTAGAAAACAGTCCATACTTTTATTCTCCTTACCAAAGTGCATGACCTCACACTCTCCCACATTGTACTCCATCTACCACTTCTTTACCCACTCTCCTAACCTGTCCAAGTCCTTCTGCAGCCTCGCCACCTCCTCAATACTACCTGTCCCTCCACCTATTGTTGTATCATCTGCAAACTTAGCCAGAATGCAAACAGTTCCTTCATCCAGATGATTAATGTGTAAAGTGAGCCTTTTAACCCCACTCTCTGCTTTCTGCCGAGCAGCCAATCTTCTATCCATGCTAGCACCATGTCTCTAACACCATGGGCCATTGTGTTACTCAACAGCCTCCTGTGCGGCAGCTTGCCAAAGGCCTTTTTGAAGTCCAGGTAGATAACATCCATTGGCTCTCTTTGGTCTACCCTGCTTGTTACTTCCTCAAAGAATTCTAGCAGATTTGTCAGGCATGACTTCCCCTTGATGAAACCATGCCTGGAGTGTTGGAGGCTGTGTGGTGACCTTATCCAAGGTTATAAAATTATGAGTGGCATGGATAGGGTGAATAATCAAGATCATTTCCCCAGGGTAGAAGAATCCAAAACTAGAGGGCATGCGTTTAAGGTGAGAGGGGAAAAATTTAAAAGGAACCTAAGGTGGGCAGTGTTGCACACACACAGTGGTGTGTGTATGGATTGAATGCCAAAAGAAGTGGTGGAGGCTAATACAACTACAACATTTAAAAGGCACCTGGATGTGTATATGAATATAGGAAGTGTTTAGAGGGATATGGACCAAATGCTAGCAAATGGAACTAGATTAATCTAGGATATCTGGTATCCATGGATGAGGTGGACCCTAGGGTCTGTTAACATGCTGTACATCTCTCTGACTGTATGACGGGAACAGATTATGAGAGAATAATAATCATTCACACTGCATAAACAGACGGACAGATTGATAACTGCACTCCCCTTTTCACATTGCAGAGACTGACAGATATTCGACAAATTGTCCCTCAATAAACCTGAATGTCTTAACAATACAATGCTGCCCACAGAGTAATAAGGAAATCTGATAGTGATGAAACAAGATAATATTTCGCTGACAAAAGATTACCATGAGCAGAATAAAACACATTGTCACAATTAAAATCTCACAGGTACTATGTTCAAAATATTATTAAATGACAATAACCAGTTCAATTGCAAGTGAGCCAAGAGTTTGATCGTTGTACAAAATTTTGGTTTGTGTTTCACATTTTGTTGCAGATCCAAACAGATCCACATTGAGATTCATATTGTGTTCCACATTAACCAATCACAAAGAAGCTAATCTCATGGTCTGACATTCTTGTAAACTACCCAACCAGGAACAAGGCTTTGCCCCATTCTTCATTAGCATTGCAGACGTTGTCAGGCTATAAAGAGCGAGCTCCGAGACCGCTTTCCCTTATTCTGTGTCGGAAAGGGACCGTCACTATGGCAGATGAGAAGAAAGCGCAGCCAACCTCCAAGAAGGGCGCGAAGAAAATCAACAAGAAGGCGCCAGGGAAAGGCAGCAAGAAAAGGAAACGATCCAGGAAAGAAAGTTACTCCGTCTACATCTACAAAGTGATGAAGTAGGTTCACCCCGACACCGGCATCTCCTCCAAGGCCATGAGCATCATGAACTGTTCGTCAACGATATTTTCGAGCGTATCGCGGGGGAGGCTTCCCGCCTGGCCCATTACACCAAGCGCAGCACCATCAGCTCCCGGGAGATCCAGACCGCCGTGCAGCTGCTGCTGCCCGGAGAGCTAGCCAAGCACGCCGTGTCGGAGGGTACAGAGGCGGTGACCAAGTACACCAGCTCCAAGTAAGGCACCACATTGTGCTGAAAAACACACATCCAAAACCCAACGGCTCTTCTAAGAGCCACCCCCAATTTCACTGAAGCAGTTGAACCATTTTGAGTTTGTAAATGATTCTCTATTTATAATTAATGTCTCTAAGCTTTATCTTTGTTTTTACAAACGTTCTAAAAATTAACCTGGGGTCCCTGACCCTGTGCCCTTTAGTCTCGGTTGCCTTCCTACCCAGTCTCTTTTCCCTCCCTGTTCAGAGAGCATATTTATCGTCACGGAGTCATTTTTCAGCAACTTCTATATTTCCAGTTATTATTTACCCCTTGATCAGGAGTTTCACCCCCGGAAAGAAAACTAACTGTTCGAGTCCCACGAATAGATAGAACATAGAACATTACAGCGCAGTACAGGCCCTTCGGCCCTCGATGTTGCGCCAACCTGTGAAACCAATCTGAAGCCCATCTAACCTAAACTATTCCATTATCATCCATATGTTTATCCAATGACCATTTAAATGCCCTTAAAGTGGGCGAGTCTACTATTTTTGCAGGCAGGGCATTCCACGCCCTTACTACTCTCTGAGTAAAGAACCTACCTCTGACATCTGTCCTATATCTATCACCCCTCAATTTAAAGCTATATCCCCTCGTGCTAGCCATCACCATCCGAGGAAAAAGGCTCCCACTGTCCACCCTATCTAATCCTCTGATGATCTTGTATGTCTCTATCAAGTCACCTCTTAACCTTCTTCTCTCTAACGAAAACAGCCTCAAAACCCTCAGCCTTTCCTCATAAGACCTTCCCTCCATACCAGGCAACATCCTGGTAAATGTCCTCTGCACCCTTTCCAATGCTTCCACATCCTTCCTATAATGCGGTGACCAGAACTGTACGCAATACTCCAAGTGCGGCCGGACCAGAGTTTTGTGCAGCTGCAACATGACCTCATGGCTCCGAAACTCAATCCCTCTACCAATAAAACCTAACATACTGTACGCCTTCTTAACAACGCTATCAACCTGGGTGGCAACTTTCAGTGATCTATGCATATGGACACCGAGATCTTTCTGCTCATCCACACTACCAAGAATCTTACCATTAGCCCAGTACTCTGTACTCCTGTTACTCCTTCCAAAGTGAATCACCTCACACTTTTCTGCATTAAACTCCATTTGCCACCTCTTAGCCCAGCTCTGCAGCTTATCTATGTCCCTCTGTAACCTGCAACATCCTTCCGCACTATCCACAACTCCACCGACTTTGGTGTCATCCGCAAATTTACTAACCCATCCTTCTACGCCCTCATCCAGGTCATTTATAAAAATGACAAACAGCAGTGGCCCCAAAACAGATCCTTGAGGTACACCACTAGTAACTGAACTCCAGGATGAACATTTCCCATCAACCACCACCCTCTGTCTTCTTACAGCTAGCCAATTTCTGATCCAAACCGCTAAATCACCCTCAATCCCATGCCTCCGTATTTTCTGCAATAGCCTACCATGGGGAACCTTATCAAACGCTTTACTGAAATCCAAATACACCACATCAACTGCTTTACCCTCATCCACCTGTTTGGTCACCTTCTCGAAGAACTCAATAAGGTTTGTGAGGCACGACCTACCCTTCACAAAACCGTGTTGACTATCCCTAATCAAATTATTCCTTTCTAGATGATTATAAATCCTATCTCTTATAATCCTTTCCAACACTTTACCCACAACCGAAGTAAGGCTCACTGGTCTCTACTCCCCTTCTTGAACAAGGGGACAACATTTGCTAGTCTCCAGTCTTCTGGCACAATTCCTGAAGACAATGACGACATAAAGATCAAATCCAAAGGCTCTGCAATCTCCTCTCTAGCTTCCTAGAGAATGCTAGGATAAATCCCATCCGGCCCAGGGGACTTATCTATTTTCACACCTTCCAGAATTGCTAACACCTCCTCCTTATGAACCTCAATCCCATCTAGTCTAATAGACTGTATCTCAGTATTCTCCTCGACTACATTGTCTTGTTCCTGTGTGAATACTGACGAAAAATATTCATTTAGCACCTCTCCTATCTCTTCGGACTCCACGCACAACTTCCCACTACTGTCCTTGACCGGCCCCAATCTTACTCTAGTCATTCTTTTATTCCTGACATACCTATAGAAAGCTTTAGGGTTTTCCTTGATCCTACCTGCTAAAGACTTCTCATGCCCCCTCCTGGCTCTTCTTAGCTCCTTCCTGGCTAACTTGTAACTCTCAAGCGCCCTCACTGAGCCTTCACGCCTCATCTCTACATAAGCCTCCTTCTTCCTCTTGACAAGAAATTCAACTTCTTTAGTAAACCACGGTTCCCTCGCTCGACCACTTCCTCCCTGCCTGACAGGTACATACTTCTCAAGGACACGCAGTAGCTGTTCCTTGAACAAGCTCCACATTTCAATTGTGCCCAGCCCCTGCAGTTTCCTTCTCCATCCTTTTTGCAGAATGCTTGTAAATGAGGCTTTCAGCTGTCGGTAAGAGGCTTTCAAAATGAACTGAGATAAAGCCAGAACAGCTGTCGGATTGCAATCGCAAGTGTGAAACTGTCTGTTCAAGGACAATAGGGGAGGGCAACTTCAAACTATTGTTTAAAGTTTTAACCCGCTCACCCGGAAAAACGTTGTGTGAGGTTTTATAAATATATCAGGGTGCACTTGTAATGTGAAAGTGAATTAAATTCAAAGAAAAAATAAATTATTCAATCCTCTTTGTAACCTTTTTTTTCCCCTATTTCCTACATGTTGGAGGGTTTTTCAAACTTGTCCCAGTGGGCAATGGACGCTGGATTTCACCCGTGGTAACGAAAAAATATGACCTCTTATTTGAGTCCCATTAATAGAAATATCGTGCGATTTCTGTTTCAATTTCCAAATCTGTAAGGGAATTTATCCTATTTTTTTTTCAGTTTGCAGTGTGTGGGGCTTTCTGTTGTCTGTGGGAGGCTTTCAAAATGAACCGAGACCAGCCGGAAAGTCTGATCTAGCACAATAAGTGAGGGCCACTTTACAAAATTTTGTAAAAACGGTGTTGCTTAGTGAGTGAGATAGAGAGATTGTGTGAAGTGAACACTTTTAACTAAGAGGAAATTAAATCGTAAGCATTTTTTGTAAATCTTTGTAAAACTTCGACTTCATATTGTCCATATCGGCGGTCTTTTCATATCGGAAAGTAAACGGTTGATGATTTGGCGCCGGTATTTTCCTACGGTTTCCACACTGAGGAATTTTGTTTTATTTTCAAATCTCCCCGCGAGTTCTATCCGGTTTTGCAGAAAGCTATAGATGAGGCTTTCTGCTGTCGGCGGGAGAATTTCAAAGTGAACCGCGATGAAAGCAGAACAGCTGCCGGACTGGCATCGTAAAAGTGGAAATATTGTTGATCTAGTGCAATAGGGAGGGCGACTGTAAAATATTGTTTAAAGCAATACTGCGCTCACCAGAAAGAAATAGTTGTATGATACTTTTATCAATATATCCGGATGCTGATGTGAAATAAAATCAATCTGTGCAGAGAACAATTTTCAGAGGGCTCTTTTTATTCCCCTTCCGCTTATTCTTTAGGTTTAGGGCAAAAAAACCCCCCATCAAAATCAGAAATAGAAGGATTCAACTAGGCCAGGGAATCAGAGAGAGATTGTGTTAAGTATACAGGTGTATTCTAAAAGTAAATTATCTGAAGTATGAACGCATTCTTCTTTGTAAAACTTATTCCTGTTTTGTACATATTGGCGGGCTTTTCAAATCAGAAAGAAAGCTGTTTTTGATTTGGCGCCAGTATTATGCGGCCTCCTCCCCGGATTGGTGAGTGAAGCAGGTATCTGATTGGGAATTGAAACTACATAAGGAGATACTGAACAATGTGACCAATCAGCAATGGCCGCACCCCTGTTCCTCACCCCATTCCTGCGGAATGTGGGCGCATTGCACCATTCTCTGTGAAAGTGCTTGTGAGGTTGTGGCCACGTCTGGGAGAGGAAAGGGCGCTGGTGGGAAAGCTCGCTCCAAGGCGAAGTCCCGGTCGTCCCGGGCTAGTCTACAGTTCCCGGTGGGCCGTGTTCACAGGCTCCTGAGAAAGGGTAACTACGCTGAGCGTGAGGGTGCCGGAGCGCCGGTCTATCTGGCTGCGGTGCTCGAGTACCTGACGGCTGAAATCCTCGAGCTGGCCGGTAATGCGGCCCGGGACAACAAGAAGACCCGCATCGTCCCCAGGCACTTCCAGCTGGCCGTGCGCAACGACGAGGAGCTCAACAAGCTGCTGTGAGGGGTGACCATCGCTCAGGGCGGGATGCTGCCCAAGAAAACCGCCGCTGGGGGGGCCACTAAAAAGTGAAGAGACGTGAATCTGACATCCCAAAGGCTCTTTTAAGAGCCACTCACAACATCAGTGAAAAGCAGCTAGACCATTACTGCTGGCTAATTAATTTTCATTTTATGTGTAGACCCGGGACTCTGTAAATGAGATTAATCAAGATAAAACTAGAACAGCTGCCGGACTGGAATAATAAAGTTGGAGGTTTTACTGTAGGGCAGTGACTTTAAATAATAACTCAAAAGCAGTGTCCCCATTAATACGCTGACAGGGAACAACAGTCATGGAATGCCTACCCGCCAGAAAGAGGCCATTCGAGTCTGAACTGACCATCCTGAGAGGATCGAATGAATACAGTACTGGGAGTTTGGGCAAAATTTGAATTGCACGACCAAAAATATAAAATCATTTGTACGTTTTGGTGGGCTTTTGAAATTGGAAAGCAAGTGATTGATGATTTGACGATTGTTTCCCATCATCCTCCTCCGCCAAGTTCAGTTGCAGCCGGTGAAACGCCAAGGGAATCAATTGGCTGTGTGTGTTTCAATCGGAAATTTATTAAGTTCTGAATATGTGGGGTGCAGTACTTGAATTGTGTTGTAATTACTGAAAATATCAACCTATAAACCTGATTGCCCCGAGTTGCCTTCTGTCTTTAATATGACGTTAGCGCATATCACAGGCCCATTCAGTTCCTGTAACTGCTGCAGCATTGACACACTACAGCACTAGCACGCTATGGGTTTACATTAATTAAGGCAATAGCACCTACCGATTGCTGCTCTCCCTGGACGGTGTAGTGGCTCTGAAAAGAGCCGTTGGGTTTCTCGGAGTGTGCGGAGCCGGGCACGCTCCGTTTAGGCGCGCTCCCCGCGGATCCGGCGGGCCAGCTGGATGTCTTTGGGCATGATGGTGACTCGCTTGGCATGGATGGCACACAGGTTGGTGTCCTCAAACAGACCCACCAGGTAAGCCTCGCTGGCCTCCTGCAGGGCCATCACAGCCGAGCTCTGGAAGCGCAGATCGGTCTTGAAGTCCTGAGCGATCTCCCGCACCAGGCGCTGGAAGGGCAGTTTGCGGATCAGTAGCTCGGTGGATTTCTGGTAGCGGCGGATCTCCCGCAGAGCCACCGTGCCGGGCCTGTAGCGATGAGGCTTCTTCACTCCGCCCGTGGCCGGAGCACTCTTGCGGGCCGCTTTAGTCGCCAGCTGCTTGCGGGGAGCTTTTCCTCCGGTGGATTTGCGCGCTGTCTGCTTGGTTCTGGCCATTCTCTTCAACTTACTGTATCACACTTAAAGGCTGCTGCTAGCAATGCTGAGCCTGCTGCGGTGCTGCCTATTTAAGGGAATGAAGAGCCCGCCCTCGAGCTGGGATTGGATACAGTCCCGTCCCTCAAACCCATGAGAAACAGCTCCAGAAGGTACAGAAAAGTCAGTAAAATAATTGTTGAAGGCTGATTGGTTAACTTGAAATGACAGTTTGCCAATTTCAAATAGCCCGTCGATTTTACCGTGAGAATAAATAAATATTAAAACGCAAAGCATCATTCGTCTGCAACTAAGATGATACCTTATACTTTATAAATTTTCTTTGAAACGGAGCTTGCAGTCAGCGCGGTCAGGACTTTGGATCATTTCCTGATCTGTTACAGGCAGGAGGAAAGCGCGGGGTTTTATACAGCCCAGACAAACTGATCTACCGAACGTGTAACCTCCGTTAATCGAAACAAGCCGCCGATTTAATCATCTTAAAAGCTAATACAGTGTATCCCGATAAAAATACAGGATATCACTATCCTTTTTATTTCACCCTGATTATAATTAGCCCGAACACAAAGTGTAATTACTGCCGGAACTGTCTGTAACAGGCAGATGGAAAGAACACGCCACGAAAACATCGACACGGGCTGCCAGAATTAAACTTGAACAACGTATCATTACTGGAAGCGTCAATGAAGTACAAATACTGCAATATGTATCATTAGCGTCTGGGTCCCAAAAATAATGAAAGAACATATTATTATTCATGGTATGGACAGCCAACTACGCACACTGGTATTATTACCGAGATAGACAGGTATTCACAAGACCAAATGTTAAGGCGAGAAGGCACGTCAGGGTTGAGAAACACATCAGCCATGATCGAATGACAGAACCGACTGTTGCTTCTGTCTCTTAGTCGCTATGTGGTATAACCAGCTGCATTTCAGTTTATTCTTGAATATGTGAAAAGCCTCTATCTGCACTGTAGGGATACTTTGATTATAAGATATTAGTTACTACAGACAGCAAAAAAAGGGAATGATTTGCCCTGCCTGTTCTCTCTCCTGTAACGCTGGACACGAAATTAGTGTATTTTCGTACAGGATTGATCCAAAATTAAAAACCGCTAAAGATGTGAAGTAAACAGCTGAGGTACACTGTACCCTCCCGATGTGCTGCCTTTTCCGTCCTCAGGTTTCCGCTCTCAATTGGAGGGATTGGGTGGCTCTGAAAAGAGCCTTTGGATTCGCTGGAAAAGGGTCCATTTGCTCAGCCGCCGAATCCATAGAGAGTGCGGCCCTGGCGTTTCAGAGCGTACACCACATCCATGGCAGTGACCGTCTTGCGCTTGGCGTGCTCAGTGTAGGTGACCGCATCCCTGATCACATTCTCCAGGAAAACCTTCAGCACCCCGCGGGTCTCCTCGTAGATCAAGCCCGAGATGCGCTTGACTCCGCCACGGCGAGCCAGGCGCCGGATGGCTGGTTTTGTGATACCCTGGATGTTATCACGGAGCACTTTGCGGTGCCGCTTCGCTCCGCCTTTTCCCAGGCCTTTGCCTCCTTTGCCTCTACCAGACATCACGCTTCTTCACTCAATCGCTGCCGAATGATAGCCGAGCTGCCTCACCTTCCTTTTTTATACAGCCCGCCCCGACCTGACTGAGAAAGAGCTGACAGAGAGTGAGAGGCAGCCCCGAGAGGAAACTGAGTGACAGACAGAGAAATGTCCAGCTCCGCCTCCAGCTAACTCCAGCCCCCAAATGGATCTGTAATTAAACCTGAGATAACAAGGTGTAGAGCTGGATGAACACAGCAGGCCAAGCAGCATCAGAGGAGCAGGAAGGCTGACGTTTCGGGCCTAGACCCTTCTTCAGAAAGATGCTGCTTGGCCTGCTGTGTTCATCCAGTTCTACACCTTGTTATCTCAGATTCTCCAGCATCTGCAGTTCCTACTATCTCTGTAATTAAACCTATTCTCCACAAGGGCAGTGAACATAATGCCCGCAGAAAACCTACAGACTCAAGCTTTACGTTCAAAGATAGTTAAAACTGGAGATTTTAAAAGCAATTGTATTACAATTAAACGCCCATATCTCGGCCTTTCTTTAACAAGAAAACACGGCTGCTTCTAATTCAATGTCAGTTTCTATTCCTCCGATGAATCAGATGAAGGCATTTCTTGGGAATTCTGTTGTGAAGTGTGGTTTCTGCGCCACTGTTACTCTCTTAGGGACTCTCACCCTTAATATGTGAAAAGGAAACGGAGATGAACTGAAATTGCACCCGAACTGATGCTCAGTGACAGTCAGAGGGGGACCTTACACTGATTTATTGTAGAATGTGGGAGAGGGGATGGGTGTAAATCACGGCACGGAAGTGTGTATTTGAGTTATTCAAATCAATTAATATCTAAGGTATATCTACGGTCGAAGCCGGGACAGGGGTCATTTGATCCGGACTCAGCTCTTTCCTGAGAGATGTGGGTGGCTCTGAGAACAGCCTTTGGCTTCATATGACTACATGTTGTACCGACTGGAGGCTCGGAGACCGCTTTGTGGAGTACCGACGCTCGGTTCGCGATAAAGGACAACATCTCCCAGTCGCGAACCAGTTCAACTCCCCCTCCCACTCCCTGGACGACATGTCCATCTTGGGCCTCCTCCAGTGTCACAACGATGCCATCCAGAAACTGGAGGAACAGCACCTCATATTCCGCCTTGGAAGGCTACAACCCAGTGGTCTCAATGTGGACTTTACAAACTTCAAAATCTCCCCAACCCTGACCTCATCCTAAGATCCCCCCTCCATCCCCGCTTCTTTGACCTGTCCGTCTTCTCTCCCACCTATCCGCTCCTCCCACCTCACTGACGTGCCCCCACCCCCTCTTCCTACCTACATTCACATTTACTATCTTCATCCCCGCCTCCTTGACCGGTCCCTCTTCTCTCCCACTACCCACCTTCTATTACCCGCGCTCTATTTATTTCAGAGATCCCTTCCCCTCCCCCATTTCTGAAGAAGGGTCCAGACCCGAAACGTCAGCTTTCCTGCTCCTCTAATGCTGCCTGTCTGTGTTTCTCCAGCATCGGCAGTTCCTACTATCTTTAGTGACTTCTTTGCTGTTTTCTTGGCTGCTTTCACTTTGGGTTTGCCCTTCGCTTTAGTGAGCATGGCCAGTGATTTCAATTGTACTTGCTCTTCCTGCCCTGACGGCGAAAAGTCATTCTCAATCTCAACCAGAGTTCACGAGTTCAAAAGTAAACACTGACACAGATCGTGGAGTTTCTCAGCATGATGGATGGTAGCAAACCACCGGTCAAGGTGAGTGGGTGCCTGGTCAGACTTTCCGAGAGGGGAAGGAACAGTGACTGCCTCCGCTGTAATACAGGAGGATTGTTTTCAGGGTTAGTGCTACATGTCCAGTTCTGTTCACCATCAGTCACATTAACCGATACAATACCCGAGAGAGTTGGGATTGGGGGTTGTAGTGATGGAGGTTGCTGTTAGGATGGATGGAGGCTATATCAAGTCTGATCAGTGTGTGAGTGTAAAACTGCGTCTCAGAGTTGTGCAGTGAGGCATCCTTTGACCTGGGCCTCAGCATCATTGTATCCTCCACTATCAACATCCTGGGAACTACCATGAACTACAAACTGAACCGGACTCGCCCTATAAATACAGTGGCTACAAGAGCAGGTCCAAGGCTACGGATACTGCAGCAATACTCCTGACTTCTCAAACCTGTCCAAAATCTCCAACATTCAAGTCAGGAGTGTAAAGGTTTCCCCTCTATGCCCCCCATTACCTGTGTTATTGCTGCTCCAACAACACACGGCAAGCAAGATACTATCCATGAAAAAGCTGCTCCTGTTCGATTGGCACCACAATCACTAACATCCACTCCCTCAAATATTGAATTAGACAGCACCTTCCAAACTCACGACCACTTCCATCTTGAAAGACATGGGCAGCAGGAACATGGGAACTGCACGATCTGCAAGATATTCTCCACGCCACTCGCCATCCTGACTTGGAAATATATCGACCGTCCGTTCTGTGTCAATCGGTGACAATGCTGCAATTCCCTTCCTAATGGTAATATGGGTCTCCCTCCAGCTCAGAGACTGCAACGGTTCAAGAAGGCAGTTTACTACCACCTTCTCAAGGGCATTTCAGGAGGGCCAATCAATGTTGGGACCAGCCAGTGATGCCCACATTCGACATTTTTTTTCTTTAAAATGTCTGCAATATTCTTCCCCAGTAATGAAGACTGTCCAAATCCTCTTAAAACAAAAGGTTAATGACTTCCACAAAACACACATTTATGTTTATTCTCATTTTATCTCTCAATATAAAAATATTACGTTTGTTTTCTTTGTCCAAATCACGGTTGAATATTGTTAATATTGTCGTCCCTTTGAGCTCCCCCACACGTCACACGGTTGACGTCTGCAGCATGGCTCACACGAAAACCAGTCATCTACTTTAAACTGAGATTTGTATCGAGTCACAGAGAGGTTATTACACACCTTTGGATCGGGTCGACTTGAAGCGGACCTCCTGGCCCAGACATAGCATCACTACCACTGCGTCACCAAATTCATCACAATTGTCAAATCCTGGCGTTGTGAGAATGAACCATTGATATCATCGCACTCTTTGTTATTTGCTACAAGAGAGTTAATACTTATAGTTTGGTTGTCGTCAAGAGTAAAGAGCTCAATTGGAGCACGAACAATTCACGTCATTAATTGGTGGAGTAATGGCCGTCAGCTTCTCCGCTTCCCCATCAGATAGTGAGAGAGCCGGAGGGAGGCAGTTATTAAAATGAGATAACAAGGTGTAGAGCTGGATGAACACAGCAGGCCAAGCAGCATCAGAGGAGCAGGAAAGCTGACGTTTCGGGCCTAGACCCTTCTTCAGAAAATTAACACGACCCGAGAATGAGCTCCATTGGAGCTTCAGAAAGGGCCAATGCACCAGCGTGAAACGTTCTCTGCCCTTACCCCCACAACCCCAATTGCTTTCCTGGAACTGGGAGAAAAGGGAATTGGGGAAATGACCCATTGATGTTTGTTTCTCGAAATCATTGGGGAAAGCAGCGCATGCGCGATACTGGCCCTGCACCTGCTTGTTGCTGGCGAGAGGAGCGCATGCGTGAGGCCCTCCTCCAGCGCTGCCATTGAGGAGCATTTACTCAGTGAGTGGAAGAAGTTTATTTGAAACAGAACGCAATGGAGAGATCAGCGCCCAGGGAAGCGAGGGAACAGCAGGCTCCTTCCAGCAGCACAGCGAGATGTGAGCCTGGGTCACAGAGGGGGGCTCCGAGACCGGCATTGATTCGGGCTCAGTTCAGGGAGAACTGGGAGCTGTTTGAAGAGGCCGAGCGGAGCCGGAACTGGTCCTGGAACTTGGAGTGAGCAGCTTTCCGGGGGGAAGAGAGAGGCCTTTGTCGGGCTGTGTGTGGGCCTGCTGAGGGAGACACAGCGGCAAGAAGCTGCTGGGGATCATTCTTGTGGTTTTCAAATCTCGAAACACTGATGCAAATTCATTGTTTAGCTTCTGTTTTACGCTGTTTTGGACATTCCACAGTGAACAGTGGAAATACAGACAGACGAGAGGAATGTGATAACCCTGAAAAGGACATATATTTGAGTGATCAGGTTAAACTTTTCAAGTGAAGCATTTAAAATAGCGCCCTTTATTCTTTCTTTTAACAGTTCGTGTGTTGGAAGTTGAACATTGTAAATATGCCGGTTGCTTCGGTTAGCCCATTTATGGAGTTGTGCAGTTGTTGCTCAATTTCTGGATCTCACTCAATTGGTATCGAATCTCCAGACAAGCAGCAGCTCAGGGCAACAATGGAATCAGACCTGTGATTCTGTTAAATTGTTGGCTTTAAAGAAAAATAACACATCCTCATGACTATGAACTTTAATATTACGATGATTAGTTCAACTTTCTGAATGTTGATTTACAGGAGGTGTCTCTTCTGTCTTCCTCCAGGCAAATATTTGAAGGACCAAGATGATATAATATTTCCTCAGTACAAAGCCAAGTGTGACCAGCTGCTTTGAACAAACGGCAGGTATGTAGCCCCATTGATATTGTTTTGAAGATTGATAGACTGAATCCCCATCTGTAATAGACACTCAGGAACAGCATTAAATCTGCATTTAATAAGGGCATTTTCAAAGTTACAATCAAGATAAGCAAATAGATTGTGCTGTTACACAGTTTCAACAGCCATACCTGAGCTAGATGTTAAGTACAGCAATGTGAGGAAACTACTCACCAACAGAACAAAAGTCACCAAGGCGGATGAAGCACATGTACATGGAGTTTATCAGTAACTGAGAAGGACAGAAGTAATCCTTTGATGAATATGTGGCACATGCATAGAGATGACAATTAAATAATGTGAATTCCAAGCATGCAATCTGTGCAAAAGTCTCTCACACACAAACTTAAAATGAATCTCAAATACTCTCACTGTCTGAAGATGCATGTTACAATGTGCAACAGCCAAATGTTTCCATGTATACTGCAAGTCATTGAAAATGATACATTCAAAATGATTTCCACTAGCAACTTCAAATTACAGAGGTCCGCAGCATAGAAAAAGGCCCTTCAGCCCATTGGGTCTGCACCAATCAAAAAGAACCAGCTAACAATAACTGGTCTCAATCTGCCAGCATTCTATTTCTGTAAATGTATCGTGGCAACAGAGAAGCTGCTATCCTCGCCCTTATCACAACGTCATCCTCGATTTCTTCACCTGCAGAAGTTAACGTTTCTTTGTTCTTTTCAGTCCAGCAAGAATGATTGTTTTGTAATTGTGTACCTCTTTCAAAATTAGTTTCAAGTTTCTACAAAGGGCCTGACAACCCTCTTGACCCTCCCTAGATTAGATACAGTTTCCAAGATTTTCACTAAACAATCTGGTTCTTCTCTGGATACCAGTCATACCTGAGCAAAATTTGGACCAGAGATTGACCAATCTGGAATAAATTTACAGTCAAGACGGACAAAGGTAGAAACACGTCGACTTTCACTTACAGGGCCTGACACTGATGACAATGGATAAAGACTCGTTCATGTCAAGCAGCAGAGATTTGAACAAAAGAAAAACTCCAGCAATTTCCAAAAGTGACATGTTCACCTTAAAATGACACTCTTGCACTGTGAACCACAATGACAACTAATGAGAGCAGACTGGCATATAATGTCAGAGACTGAGTACGTTCCATGCTGGCTGTCAGTCCAGTACTGATGAAAACTCACTTTATCCATGCTCACATTTTCGTTGAGACACTGACTCTTGCAGAAGCACGTCCACTCTTTCTCCATGCATGAAAAACTGATTTAAAGTACACTAATCACACCTCGTAAAGAATATCAGATTATGACATGGAAAATTTGAATCACAAGGAAAGATGTAGAAAAAGTCAGTTTGACATATACCCGTACCAGTCTTTAAAGTGATACAGACTGAGAGCACAAGAGGAAAAAAAAACTCACTCACACTCAGTCAGTGAATGGTGAAAGGAAAAGAATGAAACTTGATACAGATTTCCAGATATGGACAGATGCAAGTTGACTCTCCAAGTCACTGATCACAGCAGAGGAGGTTAGTGTTATTTGTCAGATTATTACAGCATTCAGCAGCGACTGATAAAGTCTACTGTGCACACAAAAGGTAATTTTAAAAAAAACTGAGATTGACTGCAATAAAATTAAGCCTCATGGAACAGAGAAATGTTGATACAACATTAATCCCTCAGCCACATAGGATCAATAAATATTTACAGAATTTATACTACATTCAGATACAAAAACCACAACTGAACATGGAAAGTGAATGAAATGTATATACTTTACCTGAGACTATTGCACACATCAAGAAGCTGACACTATAGTTATTCAAAAGCAGGTGACTGCAGAACTAATGTCAAATTGGTATTAACAGATAGACACTGGCAGTGAGTGGATGAAGTTCACATTCCCAACAATTCCTGGAAACTGGTGCTGATGATACAGATTGCTTTCATCTGAGAACCAATCTCACTTCTGTGACCCTTCCCAGGATCCCACCAACTGACAGTCAACTCAGAAGTCACAAAATGCAGAAGAGATTAATACCCAGTCTCAACATCCTAATAACTGCATCAGAATGAATCACACAGTCACAGAGAATCTCACTGGCTGCCAGAGAATCAAGGCACATTCATACACAACAGTAGAAACTGACAAGTATAGATTGATACCTACAGTCACTCATTCATATTACAAAAACAGACAAAAGAAAACTGATGATGAAACTCACATTCAGGTGGTGGCAACTGATAGGTACAGAATTCTCATGATGCTCTCACTTTCAAATAGCAGAAATTGACAGAGACAAATTGGTAACTTCACTCAAACATTCAGAGAGCAGAAACTGACAGGCATAGATTGATAACTACACTAAGCTACTGCCACAGGTGCAGCGATTGACAATGAAACTCTCATTCTCATAGCTGAAACCAACAGGTACAGGTTAATAACTACTTCCTCACATTCACACAGAAAAACAGAATGTTCAGAATGATAAATTCATTCACACATTCACAAACCAGAAACTGACAGGTGCAGAATAATAACTACAATGACGTATTCACATTCACAGAAACTGACGTGAACAGCTTGAAAATATCACTCCCAGTTTCATTATAGCATAATCTGACCGGTACAGTTTGACAACTAAATTCATTTTCACAGAACAGAATTTGCTAAATAAATAGTGATAACTATAGTCACATATTCACAGAACAGAAACTGACAGGTACAGATCCATAACTATACTCATGTATTAACATATCAATTACTACCTGTTAGTTATGGCTAACAACATTCACATATTGACATAGAAATAACTGACAGGTAATAATTCATAACTACATTGACATGTTCATATAGCTGAAACTGACAGGTACAGATTGATAACTGTGCTCTCAGATTCACTGACCTGAAACTGACAGGGACAGAGTGATAAATAGACTCATGCATTCAGATATTAGAGATATTAGGGACAAATTTATAACTACATTTACATATTCGCACAGCAGAAGAACAAGAACAGATTGATTACTGCAATCATACATTCACATAGCAGGAACTGACAGGTACAGATTGATAATTACATTCACATTTTGAAGTAGCAGAAGCTCACAACTAAAGATAAATAACTACACTCTCATATTTACAGTGCAGAAACTGACAGGTAACTGATAACTGCACTCAAACATTCACATGGCAGAAACTAACATAAAGATTGATAACTAAACTCACATATTTAGATTGCAGAAATAGACTGACTGATTGCTGTGTGAATATGTAAATGTATTCATCAGTCAGTCCCTGTCAGTTTCTACAATATGGATATATCAGTTTAGTTATCAGTATGTACTTATCAGTTTGTGCAATGTGATTGTGTGAGGGGAGTACAGTGGAAGTTGTCTATACGGATTTTAGTAAGGTATTTGACAAGGTGCCATATGGCAGACTGGTCCAAATAGTAAAAGCCTGTGGGATACAGTGTAATGTGTTGAATTGGATCCAAAGTTGGCTTAGTAACAGGAAACAAAGTGTAATGGTCGATGGCTGCCTTTGCGAATCGAAAGATGTTTCAAGTGGTGCTCAGCATGGCTCAGTGTTGGAACCCCTGCTGTTTGTTTTCTGCATTAATAATTTGGACGAGAATGTGGGGGGCTTATTTGCGAGATTTGCAGGCGGCACAGAAGTTGGCCATGTCATGGGTAGTGTAGGGGATAACAGTAAGATACAATGATATAGATGGTTTGGTGGAGTGGGAAGGAAAATGATAGATGGAGTTCAGCTCTGATAGTGTGTGGTAATGCATTTTGGGAGGTCATGCAGTAAATGGAATAGACATTAAATGGGAATATACTGAGAAGGGTAGATGAAGTGAGAGATCTTGGTGTGCAAGTGCATAGGTTCCCAAAGGTAGCAGGACAGGCATTTAGAATTGTAAACAAGGCATATGGAATGCTCCCCTTTATTGGCAGAGGTATGGAATAGAAAAGTAGGGATATAACTGAAACTGTATACGGAACTGGTGAGGCCACAACTGGACTATTGTGTGCAGTTCTGGTCACCACATTACAGGAAGGATGTAATTTCTGTGGAGGGCGTGCAAAGGAGATTTACAGGGCTGAAGAATTGTAGCTACAAGGAGAGATTGGTGCTATATTCCTTGTAACAGAGGAGGCTGAGGAGTGCCATGATTAAGGAAAACAAAATTGTGAGAGAGAGAGATAGAGTAGGCAGTAGGAACCTGTTTCCCTTGGCAGAGAGTTCAAAAACCAGAGGTCATCGATTGAGGCTAAGTGGCAGAAGGATCAAAGGATTTGTGAGGAAAAATGATTTTTATGCAGAGGGTGGTGGATATCTGGAATTTGCTGTCTGACTTGGTGGTGGAGTCAGAAACTCTAAACTCTTTTAAAGATAAGGTGCAAATCCAGGTAACATAAGTTCTGTAAGTGCATGGTTATGAGTGGTGTGCAGCGAGATAGAATGAGAAGGGACATCTGGGGGTCTTTCGGTCAGCACGCATAGTTGGCCTCTATCGTCCCCTCTGTGCTGTATCATTTTTTATGGTTCTATAGTTATCAACCTGTCCCTGTCAGTCTCTGCTGTGTGATTGTGTAAATATATTTACTAGACACTGACAGGAACAGGTTGACTGGGCTACGCACACCACCTTCTGTAGTTTTTTGCAGCCCTGGGCAGAGCAGTTGCCATACCAGGACATTATTTACCCAGACAGTGACGCTTTCAATTGTGCATCTGTAGAAGTTGGTGAAGGTCCTTATGGATCTGTCAAATTTCCTGAGCTGCCTGAGGAAGAGGAGGCTTTGTTGTCTTCTTTACTGTTGCATCTATGTGGGAAGTACAGGGCAGGTTGTTGGTTGTCATCAATTCTAGGAACTTGGTGCTCTCGACCCTCTCATCCTCAGTTCCATTGATGTAGATGGGGGTGTGTTCTCCTCCTTTCTTTCTAAAGTCAATGATCAGTTCTTTAGTTTTCCCAACGTTGAGAGAGCGGTTGTCTTCATTGCACCACGTCACCAAGCCCTCTATCTCCCCTCTGGATTTTGACTCAGGGTTGTTAGATATCTGTCCCACTACAGTGGTGTCATCAGTGAACTTGTAGATGGTGTTCATTTGGAATTTGGCACCACAGTTTTGGGTGTACAGGGGTACAGTAAGGGGCTGAGGAAGCATCTTATTTTTTGGGGTGGGGGTGTTGAGTGTTGTTGTAGAGGAGATGCAGTTGTCTATCTTTACTAATTGCGGTCTTTGGGTCAGAAAGCCGAGCATCCAGTTGCAGAGGGTGGACCTGAGACCAAGGGCATAGAGTTTTGAGATCAGTCTGTACGGGATAACGGTGTTGAAGGTGGAGCTGTAGTCAATGACGTAGGTGTCTTTGTTGTCCACATGTTCCAGGGATGAATGATCTTCTACAACCCCTTCCGTCAGGAAGAAGATACAGAAGCCTGAACACATGTACGAGCAGGTTCAGAGATGGCTTCTTCCTGGCCTTTATTAGATTGATGAATGTACTCTTTAGCCTCAAATAATGATAATCTTGCTAATGTTGATCTCACCTAGCGCACAGCCTATGCAATGTAACCTGCATGCCCCTCTTTAAGTTTTTTTGATCTGCATGTCCTTGCTTACTATGTATGATCTGCCTATACTGCTCGTAAACCGAGCTTTTCGCTGTATCTCACTACATGTGACAATAAATCAATGAAAAAAATTAACATAGCATATACTGACAGGTACATACTGGTAACTACACTCACACGTTCAACAAGCGGAAACTGACAGGTATAGATCCATAACTAAACTCTTATATCCACATATCCACTTGCGTCGGGTCGTCCTATTCATGGAGCTCTACCAGTGTTGGTTAGTTTATGGGTCTCACTCAGTTGGGTATTAGAATTTTAAGAAAAAACAGACAAGGAGCAGCTCAGGGCAGAAGTGGAATCAGACTCCTGATAGCTAGCTTTAAACAAACAATCCAAATGATTATTAACTGAATGTTACATTGATCAGCTTGTTATTGGCAATCTCGTCTGATATTGATTTACAGGTGGTATCCCTTCTGTCTTCCTCCAGGCAAATACTTGAAGGACCAAGACAATGTAATATTTCCTCAGTACAAAGCCAAGTGTCACCAGCGGCCTCTAACAACCACCAGGTATGTTACACTGTCAGAGCACAGAACATCCTAGCCACAGTGATAGCGGATTGAATCAGACACATTGAATGCAATTTCCAGAGAGATATATTCTAACCAAGAGTCAAACACCACCGAGGAAATACCAGTGTATATCTTTTATCCATATTCTCAATTCAAGTCACCCGTTCCAAACAATTTCACTATTCACATTGTCAAAACCTTTTGAGGAATGACAGACTGAATCCTCATCCAAAATATATACACAGGAACTGCATGAAATCTGCATTTCGTAAGGGTACTTTTAGCATTACAGTCAAGGTGAACAAATAGATGATGCTGTTAGTTTGACCAACCACATGGAAAGTAGATATTCAGTACAGATATTGAAGCAAACGTTTCAGTTAGAAGTAACAGAAAGACAGAATTAATATTTTAATGAATAATTATCACATACATAATCACAATACTTAAATAATGTGAATTCCAAATGCACATGCTGTGCCAAAGCCTGACATAGAGAGAATTGTTAATGTACACTCTCACTCCCTCTCTCGCACCCTCCCCCTCTCTCTCACTGTCAAATACATACACCATCCCAACACACGTTCCAACATATAACAACCACACAGTACCATATACATTGCAAGCAACAGAAAATGTTACATTCGGAATGATTTCTACTCAAAGATCCATTGTCAAAGAGGTCTACAGTCCTTCAAATTATTGAGTCTGCACTGATCAAAAACAAACACAATTCTCATCCTATTCATCCAGCATTTCATTTACATAAATGTATGATAGCAGCAGAGGAGCTGCCATCCCCACCTTTATCACAACATCGTTCTCCATTTCTTCACCTTTCAGGAGTAGACTTTGTTTTGTCCTTTTCAGTCCAGCAAGAAACCTCTCGTCCCTCTTTCATAATTAATCTCAATTTTCTACAAAGAGCCTGGCCCTCCCTAGGATGTATTACAGAAAAATAGCAAGATATCTGAATACAATTTTCACAATGAATCAACGTAATCAAGTAGTCACTCTTCAAAGCAGTGGACAAAATAAAAATAGACAAAATTGGTAGGTTTGTGAAATGTTCATTTTGTTCCAAAGCAGAGCTGAACAGTGTTGATTGTTCAATAAATTGAGTTTCACAGTTTAAATCTGCTGCACTGCGTGACAGAGAATAAAATTCCTTTTCCTTTCCACTTCCCTACCACAGAACAACACAAGAGTACCACTAATCGCTTGCACCATCACAGCACAGAGTAGAGTAATGTCCTGTCTATATCAGAAAATAAATTACCCATTTGTCTTTTCTGTACAAGCAACACTGTGGTCAGTCAGCTGCAATGCAGTTGAATTGTTCATTGAAGCAAACATTTCAGTTAGAAGTAACAGAAAGACAGAATTAAACTTAGTTTACACTGATTGCTACTTCAGCATTATTCAGAAAAGCATATCACTACACACTGAAAAAGAAACTGATGTTATTCTGACGGCCAACACTTTATATCATTACTCCCTGTTAGATTCTGCGCCATACAAGTTACGAAGGTCCATTGTTTTTAAAGTCTTGAATCTGTAGCACTGTATTGCATTTCACTTGCACATGACTCCCACAGGCACCAACAATTAAAGAACTTTGGCTGTTTCCCATTCACTACAGAAGACGTGAACTAAGATACAGACTGGCAGCACAAGAGAAAACCCACTCACACACAGCCAGTGGATGCTGAAAGCAAAAGATTGAAACTTGGCCTCCACAGTAATTTCCAGAAAAGAATTGACTCTCAAAATCACTGATCACACCTCAAGATGTTGGATTATTACAGTGCCCAGTAGTGACAGATAAATTCTACTACACACTCAACCTCACACACAATGTAAAAACAAACTGAGACTGAAATGCAATACAGTTAAGTATCATTGAAAAGAGTTTATTCACAGAGTTTACTACTCAGACATAAAACAACAACTGAACATAGGAGAATGAGATCCACATACTCTACCTGACAGTGTGGGAAACATGTCAAAACTGCCGTATCATTATTAAAAGTCAGATGACTATAGAACTAATGTCAAATTGTCCTTTCCATGTAGACACTGGATGAAGTTCACATTCCCCACAATTACTGTAGAACTGATGCATAATAGAATGTTCCAGTACAGAGACAGTGGGCTGAAAGGTCTGCTTCTGTGCTGTACCATATCTGTGATTCTGATTTTGGTGAGAAAGGAACAGCCAAATAGGAAATGTGTGACCATGAGACAGAATAGTTCTCAGAATAAAGCAGTTCCCCTCCTGTTTCACCCCATGTCCTCAGCTTCTCCACCCCCTCACTTACCACATGGACTGACGCTCAACTCATAAATCACACAATGCAGAAGAGATTAAGAGCCAGCCTCAACACCCCAATAATAACTATCACAGAGTGAATCATACAATCACAGAGAATAATACTGGCTTTCAGAGACTTAGCCATTTTGATACACGAGGAGAAACTGATACGTACAGATTGATAACTACACCCACTTGTTCATATTGCAGAAACAGACAAACAAATGATGACGACACATTCACTACAATGTAAATGTAAATGTGTGACGAAAGTTATCAGTCTCTGTTGGTTTCTGCTAATTCCAGTCATGAATCCACATTGCAGTAACTGTCAGGGAGAGATTAATAACTACACTCTCATTCACAAAGCTAAAATTGACAAACACAATGATAACTACACTCCCAGTTTCACAGAGCATAAACTGAAAAGTACAGTCTAATAACTACACTCTCCTATGCAGAGCAGAATCTCACAGGTACATATTGGTAACAGCACTCACACATTCACCAAGCAGGTACTGACAGGTATAGTTCGATAAGTACATTTACATGCTGACAAGGCAGAAACAGAGAGGCACAGACGGCTAACTGTATTCATATTCACACTGCAGAAACTGACAGATACAGATTAATATTGTCACTGTCAATTCTCAGAGCAGAAATTAACAGGAACAGACTGATAAATACACTCACACATTTACATAAGAGAAACTGACAAGTATATATTGATAACTGTATTGATTATATAAATGATTTGGAGTTGGGTATTGAGGATAAAATCTCTAAATGTGCAGATGATACTAAGCCAGGGAGAAGAGTGAACTGTGAGGATGATACTGATTGACTTCGCAGGGACACTGAGGAGTTGGCCAAATGGGCAGAAACCTGGCAGATAAATTTCAATGCAGAAAAATATAAGCTCATGCATTTTGCTAATAAAAACACAGAGAAACAATACAAGCTCAATGGTACAGCTTTGAGGGGTGTATTGGAGCAGATGGACCTTGGGGTTCATGTGCATCATTCTCTGAAGGTGGCCAGGCAAGTTGAAACAATTGTGAAGCAGGCTCAAAGAAGCATTGGGTTTAAAAATAGAGGCATTGAGTATAAAAGCAAGGAAATAATGCTACACCTCTAGAAATCATTGCTCAGACTACATTTGTGTTCAATTCTGGGCACCTTTTTTAAGGAAGAACGCTCTGGAGAGGGTACAAAGGTGATTTACTAGAATGAAAGCAGGAATGAAGGAGTTTACGTACAAGGAAAGATTAGTGAAATCGGGCTTATTCTCCTTGGAGCAGAGAAGATTAAAAGGGGACATTATGGAGGTGTTCAAAATTATGAAGAATTTTGAGAGGGTAAAGTAGAATACTCTGTTTCCACTATGTCAGTAACCAGGGGTCACAAATTCAAGATTGTCACCAAGAGAGCTAGGAGTGAGATGAGGAGAAACATCTTTACTCGGAGCATTGTTAGGATTTAGAATCCGCTTCCTGGGAGAGTGGTGGACGTGGATTCCATATGAGGTATGAAAAGAGAGCTGGATATATATTTGAAAATGATGAAGTTAGAGAGCAATGTAGATAGGGCATCTGGACAAGTACATCAATAGGAAAGGTTTTGAGGGAAATGGGCCAAATGCTGGCAAATGGAACTAGTTTAGTTCGGGAAACTTGATCGGCATAGACGAGTTGAGACGAAGAGTCTGTTTCTGTGCTGTATGACTCTATGATTAGGGTATTCGGCCCTTCCAGCTTGCTCCACCCATTCAGTGGGATCATGGCTGATTACCCAGTTATCCCCTATTCCTCCACTTTCTCTCTTTCGCCTCGAAGAACACAATGTATCTCCTTGAACAATATTCCACTTCAGTGGCAGAGAATCCCACAGGCTCCCCACTCTTTGGGTGAAGACATTTCTCCCCATCTCAGTCCTTCCCTCTCTCCTTTAAACTGTGACCCCCTGATTCTGGACTCACGCACCCTCAGCCCCTACTCTGGCCATCAGCAACATCTGTGTTTACCCCTGTTTAGTCCTGTTAAAATTTTATAAGTTTCTATGAGATCATCCCTCATTCTTCTAAACTCTTAGTGAATATAATCCTAACCGATCCAGTCTCTCCTCATCCATCAGTCCTGTCATACCAGGAATCGGTCTGGGAAACCTCTGCTGCGCTCCCTCCATAGCCAGGACATCTTTCCTCAGAGAAGAAGACCCCAAACTGCGCACACAGTACTGCAGGATGTGCAGCAAGACAGCCCTGCTCCTGGATTCGAACCCTCTCGCTACGAAGGCCAACATCCCATTTGCCTTGTTCACTGTCTGCTGCTCCTGTAATGCTCACTTTCAGTGACTGGCATAGGAGGTACACCCAGGTCTTATTGCACCCCCCACATCCCAATCCGTCACTTTTCGGATAACAATTTGTTTTCCTGGTTTTGCTCCCAAAGCAGATAACCTCACACTGATCCACATTAAACTGGGTGAAGCATTTCAGTGTCAAGTCTACAAGCTGGACATTCAGAGGGGGCGGGCGGTGAGCGCTGGGGGACGGAGGGGGCATGCGGTGAACACGGGGGCATGGTGGGGCAGGCGGTGACCATGGGGAGTGCTGAGGATGGACGATGAGCGTGGGGGACAGAGGGGGTAGGTGGTGAGAATAACACACTTTAGCTGGAAGACAGTGAGAGTGTACAGGATAAGCTGTGAATATCTGGGGTTGTTATACAGACCAATTCCTCTTAGAAAAGCACACAATTGGAACAAGCCTAAAACTGACGATGACGAATGTTATTTCTGTGTACTCTGAACAGGATGTGGCCAGCTCTGCCAAGGTGGCAATTGGATGCCAATCTCAAAATGTCCTTGAACAGATCGGCTTGCTCGGCCAGAAGGTAATGAAGAGTTTGCAAAGGGTTAGGAGTCACGTGCAGAGCAGACCAGGTAAGAAGATTTTGCTCCCATAAGGACCATCGGAGACAGGAAAGGGAGTAGGCCATTCGGCCCCTCAAGCCTGCTCCACCATTCAATAGGACTGTGGCTGATCCAACATTCCTCATGTACACTTTCCTGCTCTTTCCCTTGATTCCCCGTCTGATCAAGAATCTGTCAATCCCAGCCTTAAATCTGCATTACCCCTGCTGCCACACATACACACGGCTCTCTGTAGCAAGGAGTTCCAAAGACTGTTAGCTCCCTTAGAGAATAAATCCCTTCTCATGTCAGTCTTCACTCGTGAACCAAATGGTTCTTTGTTCCTGACAATGGTCATCATTAGAGTCTTAACTCCAGATCTGTTTTGTTTAAAGTTGAATTCAAAATCCACCACCTGCCACAGCAAGTTTCAAATTCAAGTCCTCAGCGTATATCCCGGCCATCTGACAAAATAGGATATTGCCTCCCCATTATTTCAGAAATTGAAAGCGAATCTCATCAAAATGCAGTGTTCAGATCTGAATAAATTGCCCCACACCATTGAGCCAAACATCAACAGCAGTAGAATCCCACAGTGTTGAAGTAGGCCATTCGATCCATTGAGTCCACAGCAACCCTCTGAAGAGCATCCCACACAGACCCACTCCTCTACTCTATCCCTGTAACCGTGCATTTCCCATGGTTAACCTCCCTAATTTACCCACCCCTGGACACTATGGGCAATTTAGCATGACCAATCCACCTAACCTGCACACCTTCAGACTATAGGAGAAGACTGGAGCACCCGGCGGAAACTGCACAGATAATATGAGGCAGCAGTGCTAGCCACTGAGCCACCATGTTGCCCAATGTTTTTGCCATATAGGGCTTGGTTAGCTCAGTTGACTGTCTGGTCATGCTGAAAGCATGTGGTTCAGTTTCTGCACTGGTTGAGATTGCTGTGAATGATCATTCCCCTCGCCTTAGATGTGGTGACCCTCAGGTTAAACAGTAAAACAGTTGTTGCTGTTGTCTCTCTCTCTCTCTCTCTCTCTCTGTAATGAGACAACGGTGACTCTACATTAACCACCTGCTAAAAACGTAACTTTGCTGATTAAAAATTAACTGCCAGCTTTTTCACTGCAAAATAACTTAGGTGTTTCCCTCCTGATGAAACATCACAGTGAGCTGTAAATAAAAGAAAAGACACCTTAACGACAGAATGTATCTAAATGCATGGGGAGAGGGTGCAGTGGCAGATTTACCAGGAGGTTGCCTTAGACGCTGGAGAGTGTCAGTGATGGAGAGAGATTGGACAGACTGGGGTTGTTTTCCTTAGAGCAGAGGAGATTGAGAGGCTGGACATGATTGAGATGTATAAAATGATGAGGGAGCATAGATTGGGTAAGCAGGAAGAAACCTTTTCTCCTTGATGGAGGGATCAATGAGGAAATACATTTTCACCCAGAGGCTGGCAGGGAACCTAGAACTCGCTACCTGTAAAGATGGGAGAGGCAGAAACCCTCATCACATGGAAGAAGGATTTCGATGTGCAGTTGGGATGCCAAGGCAATGGGTTAAATGCTGGGGAAATGGAATTAGAGAATAGTGAAGTGATTGATTTTGACTGGCACAGACTTGATGGGCCTTTTTTTGCGCTGTAGACCTCTCCGACACTGTGACTAGCTCACTTTGAGATATGTGTTCTACATCCAAGATACTATCTAAATGTAAGGTGATTTTGTCCATTTCATTTTCTGAGGTAAGGGGTTTGTCTTATGAAGAGAGATTGAGCAGTTTCGGCCGATAATCTCTGGAGTTTAGAAGAATGAGAGGAGATCTAACTGAGGGATATAAGATGGAAAAGAGAAGGAAAGAGAATGTTTGCTCATGTAGGACAACCTAGAACAAGAGGTCACCATTTCAGGAGAAGTGGGTGGGACAGATTGAAAAAAACAGATGAGGAGGAATGGCTTCTCTCCAAGGGAGAGAGAGATGTGAATCTGTGGGATTTGCTGTGGGTACACACTGCTGCTACTGAGTGTGTGGGGGATGTTGGGACACTGAATAAATTGGAGGAGGAGACAGACAAATTTTTAATCAATGATGGGTTACAGGGAGTGGGGGCAGGAAAGTGGAGTTGATGCCAAGATGGGGTCAGCCGTGTCATATCAAATGGGACGGCAGGCATCCGAGGGGCTGAATGGTCTTCTCCTGCTCCTAGGCCTGAGGGTGTATTGGTCATTCAGTTGCCTGAGCGCATTTTAGTGTGGGTGGTCCACAGAACGTGGACAGAAAGCTCTTCTTCTGAGGTGCTAAAGTGTGTAATCTGTAGCTTCAGTAAGAGTGAATCTCAGACTATATGATATAGGAGCATAATTAGGCCATTTGGCCCATTGAGTCCACTCCGCCACCTGATTGTGGCTGATATGTTTCTCAACCCCATTCTCCTGCCTTCTCCCCCTCGCCCTTGATCCCTTTACCAATCAAGAACCTGTCTATCACTATCTTAAAGACACTCAATGACTTGGCCTCCACAACCCTCTGCAGCAAAGAGTTCCACAGATTCACCACCCTCTGGCTGAAGAAATTTCTGCTCATCTCAGTTCAAAAGGGTTATCCCTTCATTCTGAGGCTGTGCCCCTCATGTCCTAGTCTCTATCCAGGCCTCTCAATATTCTGTAAGTTTCAATTGGATTCCGCCTCATCCTTCTAAACTCCATTGAGTACAGACACAGAGTCCTCAACCACTCCTCATCAGACAAGCCCTTCATCCCTGGGATCTTGTAAATCTCCTTTGGACCCCCCTCCAAGGCCAGCATATCCTTCCTGAGATACGGGGCCCAAAGCTGCTCACAATATTCCAAATATGGTCTGACCAGAGTCTTATACAACCTTAGCAGTACATCTCTGCTCTTGATTTCCAGCCGTCTTGAATGTTAACGTTACATTAACTACCAAATGAACTTGCGTGTTAACCTTAAGAGAATCCTGAAATAGGACTCCCAAGTCCCTTTGTGCTTTAGATTTCCAAAGCCTTCCCCATTTGAAAAAGGTCTGTGCCTCTATTCCCACCAAAGTGCATAACCTCACACTTCCCCCCCATTGTATTCCATTTGCCATTTCTTTGCCCACTCTCCAAGCCTGTCCAATTCCTTCTGCAGTTTCCCTGCTTCCTCAACGTAACCTGTCCCTCTACCTAACTTTCTGTCATCAAAGAAACAGGAAATGACAATGCTCCCCGTGCGAACCATGCTGGACCCAGAGCAAATGGTCCTTGCCCCAGTGACTAAGGCAAGAAGGGGCCACTCTCAGACATTAAGCTGTTGTATTGGGGTAATAAACAGATTGATGTCCCAGTGCCCAAACTTTAGGTGTCCCCTGAAAATAAGATGAACGATATAGCAGTTAGCCATCAGTGTACATTTCCCTCTTCCAATTCACGTCACCCTGTTGTCAACTGAATTGACATTGATGGAGTGTGACAATGATGTCGGTGAATTACAAACACTATTATGATTAGTAAACTCAAATGATGTCAAAAAATTCGAATAGCTTGGGCAGATCTTCGCTCCAGGCTTTAAGCAAGAGAAAACCAGTGACGAATAAAAGTGGTTGGGTTTTTTAAGGGTCGAGATGAATCAGAGAAAATCTCCACTTTCACTGAGTCAGAAATGTCATAAAAATACGTATATTGTATCCTTTACCAGTGTTTCTTGGCTTTGAGATAGTGATGACCGAGTACACTAAGCCGCCATCCATTTTGGAGTCATCTATAATCAAGAAACAATAAGCAAAGGGAATTGAAGGGTTAGAGAACAGAATGTTAAAACGACAGCAAAGGCTGCCTCCAGATTAAATACGGAGTAATAATTAAGGACAGAGAGCCAACCCGTCAGGAATATAAACCAAAGCTCTCGGCAATGTACGGACATTTCTCACAGCAGGTCACAGAGCAGGTGACTCAACAATACTGAGTCTGGGAAATTGACAATGAAAATAATGAGATGTCCAATGAATTGAATGGGTATTTTACATCAACATTCGGTACAAAGTTTGCACCTACCCTCCCAGAACAAGTTGACAATAGGGAAATGGAACGTGGAGACCTTGGGAAATTTAATTTTCTTTTATTCAATCATTGGACGTGGGCATCGCTAGCGTTTATCGTCCACCCCTTCCACAATTGCCCCCTTGAGATGGTGGTGGTGGGCTGTCTTCTTGAACTGCTGCAGCCCACCTGCTGTAGGTAGACTCTCAAAGTCCTTCGGGAAGGAATTCCAGAATTTTGACCCAGTAGGAACAGCTGATATATTTCCAAATCGGGATGGTGAGTGGCTCAGAGGGAAATTTGCAGGGGGTGGTGTTCCCATATATCTGCTGCCCTTGTCCTTCTAGGTAGAAGTGCTTGTGGGTCTGGAAGGTGCTGTCTGGAGGATCTTTGGTGAATTTCTGCACTGCACCTTGTTGGAGGTACACACTGCTGCTACTGAGCGTCAGGGGTGGAAGGAGTGGTTGCTTGTGGATGTGGTGCCAATAAGTAGGGGTTGCTTTGTCCCTGGATGGTGTCAAGCTTCTCGACTTTGTTGGAGCTGCCTCCATCCAGGCAAGTAGGGAGTATTCCCTCACACTCTGGACTTGTGACTGAGATACTTGTAATGGCTCAATCAGGGCAGCTTCTGACCATATAACCTGCGAACAAATGAAGTCATGAATATCAGTACTGTTTTGTCTTCCTTCCGTGGATACCAGTGTCTCCCCTACAATTTACAAGTTGAGCCATACTCATCTCAAGTAAGCTCCCTCAGACAAACGGAAAGCCGTTGTTTTTCCGCTGTTTAATAATATTTCTGAGTATGCTCCGTTGTTCTAGAATCTCGAGGTTTGTGAACAAAATGAATATTTACCATTGTGTGTTCCTGTATTCTTTACTGAACTGTACACGGCTCCAGCACAGCTCGTCACTAACGGGTCAAAAGAAAAGATAGAGAGTTGTCATCAACAGCAAACAGTTGGTCCCCAGGTGGCAAATAATATCTGTCCCTGCTGAGTTGCTTCAACAATTTCTGTGTTTCTTTTTACTTCTGACATTCATTGACTTAAGAAAGCTAATGCATTGCTGGCCTTTACATCTAGAGGACTGGAGTACAAGGACACAGAAGTTATGTTGCATTCATACAAAACCCTGGTTAGATCCCACTTGGAGCAGATCTGGGCACCATACCTTAGGAAGGATAGATTGACCTTGGAGGGAGTACAGTGTAGGTTTACAAGAATGATACCTGGACTTCAGAGGTTAAGTCATGAGGAGAGATTAGACAAACGAGGCCTGTTTCCTGTAAAATTTAGAAGGTTAAAGGGTGATCTGATCGAAGATATTAGCAGGAAAAGACGGTGGATAAATAGAAACTATTTCCACTGGTTGAGGTCTCTGGAACTAGGGAGGGTGTAGTCTGAGAATTCGAGCCAGACTGTTCAGGAGAGATGTCAGGAAGCACTTCCACACACAAAGGGTGTGAGAGGTTTGGAACTCTCTTCCACAAACAACAGTGGATGCTGGATCAGTTATTAGTTTTCAATCTGTGAGAGAGAATTCTTTTGTTGAGCTAATGTATTGAGGGGATAAAGGCCAAAAGCAGGTAATATGGCAGAAAAGCCTCAAGGAAATGAATGGCCTACTCCTGATTCTTTTGTCCAAATGTTCAATGTTCATAAATCAGGGAGTCCCTGCAGTTAGAGTGGCATTTTCATGCACTGGTGCAATTAAGGATTTGAAATATGTCCAAATGTTTTATTTTCATGCACTCCAGATCCCCACCACCCTCTGGGAGAAACAATCCTCAAATCCCCTTCTTCACCTTAAAATAATGTCCCCATTCCCTTGTCATTGACCCTCCTAAGGGGAACAATTGCTTCCTATTTCCCCATTCATGCCCTTCATAACAGAGTTACGGAAACAGATCTTCGGTCCAACTAGTCCATGCTGACCATGTTCCCAAAATAAACTAGACACACCTGCCTGTGTTTGGTCCATATCCCTCCAAACCTTTCCAATTCATGTACTTCTCGAAATGTATTTTAAATGCTGTAACTGTACCCACATCCACCACTTCCTCTGGAAGTTATTCCACACACACAGTAAAAATAAAATTGCCCCTCATGACTTTTTTAAAAAATCTTTGCCCTCTCACCTTAAAAAGAACCCTAGTTTTGAACTCCTCCACCCTATGCAAAGGACACCTGCCCCCCCCCCCCACCCCCCCCCCCGCCCCCCCCCCCACCTCCCAACTTTAGGATGAGGCCCAGTGTAGAATGAGAATGAGGGCTCATCCTGAAATGCAGTTTCCAATGTGGCCCAGTGTAAAATCTGTTCTAATTTAGTATGTGGCCTAGTGTAGAATGTAGCCAAGTTTATGATGGGGCCAGGTTCGGATGAGACGCAACTGAGAATGTTTCACAGTTTATGATGAGGCCCAGGTTCGGATGAGGCCCAGTTTGCGAAGAGACCCAGCTGAGTCAGCAAAATGGTTAAATCTCTCTGGAGCAGATGGGACCCAAAATCAGGTCTTAGATTAGTCATGTATCTGACTGAAAGGCAAAAATGGCTCAAGGGGCTGAAAGGCCTACTCTTGTTCCGATTTCTTCTGGTCCTAATGGTCAACATTAAAATCTGGAGAGTGTGAAAATTCACTCACTTGGGAAGTGGGATCGAAAGTCTCCGTGTATCACCATGACCGTCAGTGAATTGAACAGCGTGCAGCATGATATACTGCGTGATCTCTCTGCAAAAAGGAATGTTGTTTGACACAGAGTACGTACATCAGTACTCAACATTTAGGGACTGACAGTCACTGCTTCTGAAGGTTTAGTTCACGGTGAGGAGCTTCACAAACTGTCTCTTTGACACTGGCAAGAGCCTCTGGTTTTACTGTCAGCTCTTCTGATAAATTTATTAGATTTAGCCTCATAATTATTGTTTTTATACCAGGAAGCCAGAATAAATATGTTATTGTACCAACAGTTCAGAGTGAACCGCTGCCCTTCTTGATGACACCATCACTGGGATTAGTTATGGCTACTTCTGGGTATTGGCCTGCAGAAGAACAACAACAGTCATTTCCAATAAACAAAATTTCAGTCAAAACCTTTCAATCTTCATCACAGTTAATGAACTTGCTGTTTCTGCCCAATCCAAAAACTACAATTAGTCGATTAATCAATGTTTCTGTTGTCCAAAGCTTGTCCAACATTGACAAGGCACAAGTCAAGAGTGTGATGGAATACTCCCTACTTGTCTGGATGGGTGCAGCTCCAACAACACTCGAGAAGCTCAACCCTGCTTGATTAGTACCACATCCACAAACATCCACATCCTCACCACTGGAGCTCAGTAGCAGCAGTGTGTACCATCTGTAAGATGCACTGCAGAAATTCACCAAAGATCCTCAGACAGCACCTTCCAAACCCATAACTACTTCCATCTTGCAGGACAATGGCAGCAGATACATGGGAACACCACACCCTGCAAGTTGCCCTCCAAGCCACTCGCCATCCTGACTTGGAAATATATCGGCCCTGATGCTGTTGACTTGCTCGCAGAGCTGGCTTGTTCTTGTTCAGACGTTTCATCACCATGCTAGGTGTCATCATCAGTGAGGGCTCCAATTAACCAATGTTGTTCTACTCTGCTTGGAATTTATACTGTCTGGTGTGATGGTGAGTAGTGTCATTTCCGGTTTTGGTCTGTATGGGTTTGTATGCAAGGTTCAATTCTGTATGTCTGTTGATTGCATTACGGGTGGAGAACCATCCCTTGGGAATTCCCGTGTGTTTCTATGTTTGGCTTGGGCTACTATGGTTACCTTGTCCCAGTTAAACTGGTGGCCTTCATTGTACCGATATTAAGGAGAGTTCATCATGCCGTTTTGCTGTTAGTTAATGTTTATGTGTCCTGATGGCTAGTTTCCTCCCTGTCTGTCCAATGTAATGTTTGTAGCAGTCGTTGCATGGTATTTTGTTGGTTCCGCATGTTGTGAGAATGCGGTCTTTATTCCTTGTGAGTATTTGTCATACAGTACCTGTGGGCACGTGTGCTACCATGATTCCTAATGATCTTAGGAGTCTTGTTGTCAGTTCTGATATGTTCTTGATGTAGGGCAGTGTGGCCAATATGTTAGGGTGTACTGTGTCCTCCTGTTGTTGTCTGTTTAGTAGGCATCTGTGGAAGAAGTTGCAGGGATATCCGTTCAGAGTGTAAATCAGCCACATCCTTAAACACTTCAGGCAATTTAGCCTGGCCAATCCACCTATCCTGCATATGCTTCAACTGTGGGAGGAAACCGGAGTAAACCCGCGCAGACACGGGCAGAATGTGCAAAGTCCACAGTCGCCCGCAGGTGGAATTGAACCTGGGTCCCTGGTGCTGTGAGGCAGCAGCACTAACCACTGTGCCGTCCCAACCACAGGTTTTGGAGCAGGATTTTTGTTTGTCAATGGGGTATGTCGTTCTTTTTGCCCCAGGTTTGTACGTTTGCTTTAGAAGCACCGTTGCCAGTGAGGGGTGCCATGGACTGACGTCCAACTGGAAAGCTGAGTCCAGAATGTCAGAATGGAGCTGGGTAATACTTTGCGACAGAGAATAGAAGAGAAAGTGGGAGAGCTTAACTGACAAGTGATAAGAAAGGGTCCTGGGGATGAAGCTTCATTGAATGGAGATGCCTGTTCAATCTGCTCATTTCGATAGCTGGGGCATCTCGCAATAAAGTCATAGAGTCATACAGTACAGAAACAGGCCCTTTGGCATAACTTGTCTATGCCAGCTAGGCTTCCCATAATAAACTAGTCCCATTTGCCTTCACTTGGCTTTGCAAATCCCTTTCCAATGTAATAATATTCTTCCTATAGCAGAGCTACCAGAATTATACACAGTAATCTAAAAGTGGCCGCACCAATGTCCTGTACAATGGCAACATGATGTCCCCACTCCTGTAGTCAATGGTCTGAATGATGAAAGCAAGATTGAAATCTGGATGGTGGCATGTGATCAGGAATGCAACTTTAATACGATAGAGTCTCTCAGTACAAGAGAAGTCTTTCAATGCATCCAGACTGTACCCACCAAAAGAATGTAGCTAGTCATGATGGGGCAGTCCAGAACCAGGGGGTCACAGTCTAAAGGGGACAGGGTAGGACTGAGATGAGGAAAAATGTCTTCACCCAGAGAGTGGGGAGCACGTGAGATTTTCTGCCACAGAAAGCTGTGGGGGCCAAAACATTGAACGTGACTCCATCTCTCTCTCTCTCTTTCAGTTCTGTCACCATCCCACTCTCTCAATTCTGTCTCTTAATCTTGCTCCCATCTCTTTCTCTCCCTCACCCCACCCTCCTCGGTTCCAGAAATTTAAATTGCAGGCTCAAAACGTGAATCAGTTTGAATTATTTCAGCGCCTCCTAACAGCATAGTCCTGGCATCTTGTTTGCATGTGATTAATCCGGGAGATAAATGCATACAATGTTTCATTTATATATCAATATGTAACAACCACTCTCAGAAAATAAGCAGGTAAAACGCCCTCATATGCATCACGGGAGTCCAAACGTAAAGTCAACCTCTTCCTGTCTGGGAGGGTAAATACTTTGGGAATTCAATTAATTTCACCTCTGACATTCCTGAAAAAGAAAATAATTGGGATCGTGGCTTCATTGAACAGGGAATGAGGCCACTCGGTCCACCTACCAGTGGTGGATATTTGTAATCTCTGACTATCCGTCTCACTGAATGTGTTACAAACTGATTTCTTCCCACTTCCCCCATTCCCCACAATTTTCTCCCTTTAATTGCAGCAAGTGAAGGGAGCTCATCAAACAGAATCATGCAGCACAGAAACAGGCCCTTCGGCCCAACCCATCCATGCCAACCAGATTTCCCAAACTATCCTAGTCCCATTTCCTGCATTTGGCCCCTGTCCATCTAAACCTTTCCTATCCATGTTCCTGTTTAAATGTCTATTAAATGTTGTAAATTGTACCCACAACTACAGCTTCCTCTCGCAACTCATCCCATACATGCACCACTCTCTGTGTGAAAAAGTTGCCCCTCAGGTCCCTTTTAAATCTCTCCCC
>NC_063375.1:4092346-4156915 GCF_021869965.1 Rhincodon typus
CTCTGTGTGAAAAAGTTGCCCCTCAGGTCCCTTTTAAATCTCTCCCCCTCACCTTAAATCTATGCCATCTAGTTTTGGACTCCCTCACCCTGGGAAATGACCTTTCTCTCCTCTCACCTTATCTATGCCCCTCATGATTTTATAGACCTCTATAAGATCACTCCTCAACCTCCACTGTCCCAGAAAAAAATGTCCCTGCCTAATTAGCCTCTTCCTATAACTTAAAACCTCCAGTCTCAGTAACATCCTTGTCAATCTTTCCAGTTTAATAACATCCTTCCTGTAGCATTTCAAATTCGGTCATTCAAGGATTTCTCATGAGGATCAGTCTCTCCAATGGATTCACCAAAGAGAATGAATTGCCTCCAGTTATCCCTTCTCTTTCTCTCCCATCAATAAGCTGGACAAACACAAACTACTTGTGCATAGCTTTTCCAAAGGGTACATGACCTCGAGAGACTGGCTCCCCACCCCAGGGAGACAATCTAAAGGGGAAGATTAGCAGAATACAGGGTTAACGGAAAGATTCTTGGCAGTGTGGAGGAGCAGAGGGATCTTGGGGTTCATGTTCACAGTTCCCTGAAAGCTGCCACCCAGATGGATAGAGTTGTTAAGAAGACGTATGGTGTGTTAGCTTTCATTAATAGAGGGATTGAGTTCAAGAGCCGTGAAGTTATGCTCCAGCTATACGAAAGCCTGGTTCGGCCACATCTGGAGTATTGTGTCCAGTTCTGGTCACCTCATTATAGGAAAGATGTGGAGGCATTGGAAAAGGTGCAGAGGAGATTTACCAGGATGTTGCCTGGATTGGAGGGAAGGTCTTACAAGGAAAGGTTGAGAGAGCTAGGGCTTTTCTCTTGAGAACAACGAAGGATGAGAGGTGACTTGATAGAGGTGTACAAAATGATCAGAGGTATAGATAGAGTAGACAGCCAGAGACTTTTTTCCTCGGGTGGAGGTAGCTATTACAAGGGGGCATAGTTTTAAAGTGAGTGGAGGTAGATATAGGGTAGATGTCAGAGGTAGGTTCTTTACTCAGATTGTGGTCAGGGCGTGGAATGCATTGCCGGAGAAGGTAGTGGAGTCGGCCTCATTAGGGGCATTTAAGCGGCTATTAGACGGGCATTTGGATGATAGTATAAGGTAGGGGTGGAGGTTAGATAGACCTTAGGATTAGGGTAAAAGTTTGGCACAACATCATGGGCTGAAGGGCCTGTACTGTGCTGTACTGTTCTATGTTCTAGGGTCCAGCTTCTGCAGATCGGTCTGAAGCTCTGAATCTTCTGGCACAGGGTCAGGGGAAATCTCTAGTGGCTTCTGTGGGACGACCTTGGAGTAGAGGGAACAGAAAATGACCCTAACCACCCAGAGACAAGTCTAATAGACTGCCTGCAACCGAAAAACACAAGAAAAGGAACTAAGCTTTATCTGTTGACACAGCGCGCTCCTTATCTGATAGAAACACTTGCCAGCAAGACAAGAGAATGGATGCAGAGACGACACACTCAAAATACTTAACTCTGTTCCTCTTTCTCTCTCTCTCTCTCTCTCTCTACAGATGCTGCCGGACCTGTTGAGTTTCTCCAGTGCTCTCTGTGTTAGTTTCAGATCTCCAGAATCCTGCACTATGTTGCTTTTGGAAACTTACAAAGTGTGTTCGTTGTTTCAGATGCCAGTGGCCCCACTCCTGGTGAAATTGTGTCCACTGTTGTTCAAGCAAAGAGGAAAGATATGGCTAACACGCTTCAAAATAACATTACATCATTCTGTCAGAAAGGAAACACAGGACGATGTGACTACATTGCTTGGAAATGGGGTACTTATGACCATAAGACCAAAAGTAGGCCATTCAGCCCATCTGGCTGCTCCACCCTTCAACGATGATTGTGGTTGAACTGACCATCCTTAATTCTACTTTGCTGCCCTACCACCACTCCCCCGACAACCTTCGATTCTCCTTCCTGGTTAAAAATCTCTCCCAGACTTCAATATATTGAATGACCCAACAGCGACAGCCCTCTGCGGTAATGAATTCCACAGATTCACTCCCCTTAGAGAGAAGAAATTCCTCCTCATCTCCATCTTCAATAGGCGAACCCTTATTCTGAGATGATGCCCCTCTGGTTCCAGACTCTCCCACACGAGGGGAAACACCTCCCCGTCAAATCCCTCTAAGGATCTTCAATAAGGTTACCACTCATTTCTCTAAACTCCAATGAGGATAGGCCCAACAGACTCAATCTCTCCCTCATCAGACACTCCCTCCATACCCGGGATCAGCCGAGTGAACCTTCTCTGGGCCTGCCTCCAATGCTAGTCTCTCCTTCCTTAGATACGAGGCCACAATACTGCTCACCGTATCCCAGCTGTGGTCTGACTGGTGTCTTGTATATTTTTTTTTAGCAAAATTTCCCAACTTTTATCTTCCATTCTCATTGAAATAAAGGCTGTTTGCCTTCCCAGTGACCTGCCAAACTCTGTTTTCTTTTGACTCAAGGACAGAGACTTCCCAATCTCTTTAATAAAGAAATCCTATGTGGGAGCGTGTTTTAACTTTCTCGAAAGTTGCCTGAGTCGCTGGAATACAGGCAACACCCAGATTGTAAGAAATAGATTTCTCAACTGCTTGAGGATTTCAGAGAATCTTCATCCCTTTGTGAAGTGCATTTGGTGTTTCTGAAGGGATTTCCTCACGTACCACAACATCAGACAGAGTTGCAGAGTGTCACGGTGTGATTGGAGATCCCCAATGGGCAGATCTTATGTCAATCCCACTCAGTGGGCGATATGTACTCCCTGAGGAACAAGATATGATAGTTCCATCCCGTCTGTAAAATCAGCATTCACCACAAATCTGCATCATTTGTCTCCTTTTTCTGAGCCTAAAATGTCCCAAGCTATGATCAATTCTACTTTCCTGTTTATGTTTAAAACAAATATGTTCCCCCTTTCTATCGACATTTTTTTATTTGCTAATCTGTTCGCTATTTTCTTGCAACTTATTCCATTTGGCTACTACTTTAGCCCTCTGTTTTCTGTACTAGAGTAGTTTAATTGTTGACTGCATAGCGCATCAGTTTTTATTTCAGCAGAACTCCCAGGTTTTCCCTTATTTCCTGTGGCTATCATCCTGAAGAAGGGTAATATCAGAAATGTTGACTTCTCCTTTCCTCCACATGCTGCCTGGCTTGTTCTTCCAGCCTCCTGTTTGTCTATCTAGGCTGTATCTTCAGCCGGCTTGTTTCAGCTAAAGGGGACGGGATGGCTCAGTGAAAAACTAGGGTGTGTGTGTGTGCGAGAGAGAGAGGGAAATGTGGGTGAGAGAGAGCATTGGTGAGAGTGTGTGAAAAAGAGACAGTGTGTGACAGAGGGTGTGTTTGACAGAGCTGTGAGAGAGACTGCACTAGAGTGTGTGCAAGAGTGAGAGAGTGAGATGTGGTGTGGGTGTGAGAGAGAGAGTGTGTGTGAGAGAGAGAGTGTGTGAGAGAGAGAGTGTGTGAGAGAGAGAGTGTGTGCGAGACAAAGTGTGTGTCATTGAAAGTAAGAGATCGGAGGTTTAAAGGGGGATGTGAGGAAAAATGTTTTCACCCAGAGGGTGCTGGGCAATCTGGAAATCACTGCCTGTAAGGGTGGGAGAGGCAGAAATCCTCATCACATTGAAGAAGGATTTAGATGTGCACTTGTGATGCGAAGGCTATGGGCCAAGTACTGGGAAAAATGGATTAGGGAATAGGGAGGTGGTTGTTTTTGACCGGCACAGGCTAAATGGGCCAAAGGGCATTCTTCTGTGCTGTAGAATTCTGTGACTCTCTGCCATTGAATCTGAACTGCCCTCTGGGGAAATTATGGATGGGGGCGATAAATGCCAGCCCTGTCAGTGACACTCATGTCCCATGAAGGTAGAAAATGGTCTTCTTCCTTTAACTTGAAGCGAGTTGAGTTGGTGGCCATGCACGCTCTCTCTCTCTCACTGTCTCTCACACACACTGCATCCTGTTCTATGTACTAATGTAAGGTATGATTTCTTTGGATAGAACACAAAGCAATACTTTTCACGGTGTCACGGCACATGACAAAAATAAATCAAATCACAACCACTGCTCCTGTTCCATTCCTTCCCCAGTCTGGCTTCACCCACTGATCCCTCACCGACTCTGCACTGGCTTCAAATTCATGGCCAATGTCCCTCAATGAGCAGCTGTCCCTTCCTCATTCCTGAGCCTGTTCACAACTGGGGGGTTTGTGGGATAGGAGTGGTCTATTCTGCCCATCGAGCCCTGCTTGCTGGTCAGCACCATGGGCAGCTGTTGGAACTATTTGAGGCCTTTGACCCAGCCCGTTCCCCAAGAAGGATTCCCCATGTTCGTCCTGTACACCACGGGGAAACGAATCTGTCCATCTGTCCCTCCAGCGTCCTCAGAGACTGAAACTATACAGTCCCCTGTGGGGAGGATCCCATAGATTTACCCATTCCCCTCCTCACCCACCCTCAACCAAGTCAAATCATTTCACCGCACAGGCCTGTGTGGACAGCCCCTAATTTTTAACACTGTGCCCCCGGTTCCAGTCCCCTGCCAACCTGGGGGTGGGGGGGTGGGGAATTAGGCAAAATACCTGCGCTACATTGACCCTTCATCTCTCTCTCTCTCCCCAGCCCATCCATTCCTCTCAGGGTTTTGAAAGTTGCAATTGAGATTGTCTCTCGATCTCCCAGACTCTGGAGGATACAGCCTGCCCCAACTCCTTCCCAGGACATTGCCTGGTTGTCCCAGCGCGAAGTCCAGAGAACCGTCCCTGCACTCCCTATGGGGAAGGAATAAACCTCCTTGGTAAGGGGGTTAAAAATACACACACACAGACTCACATATATACGCGTACACACACATACAGTCTGACACACAGTCACACTCGCTTGCATAGACACATACCCTGTCTCTCATACAAACACATGATCGCTCAAATTTATTCACAAACTCACATTGAGTCTCTCACACCACACACACTCAGACTGTCATAATCCCTCACACTCTCTTACACATTCACATGCACTTGCAGTCTATGCTCACTTTCGTACAAACTCATTATCTCACACAATTTCAAACAAACTCACACTCACCCACAGTCTCTCAAACGCTCATTCTCACAAAAAACATTCGCAATACGCTCTTTGCTCTCTCACACACACATGCTCTGACACACTGCCACATACCTTCACGCAAAGTTACATGAAGCATCATATGCACACTCTATCTCACACTATCTCAGACACTCTTTCACATACGCGTTCCTCAAACACATTCTCTCTCACACACACTCCCTCCCAAACCGTATACCCTACTGTACCGCGCCCTCTCCCCTTCCCTCCTGCACCTCCCCCACCCCACCCCCCCAACACACACATACGCTCCCTCCCTCCCACACATGAATGACTGATGGAAGGGGCAATGCTGGTGACCCAGTGGAGACTGCGACTGACGTATTGGTTCACTGCACCTTGCATCACCATCCCCTCACTGAGAGTAATCCCCAATTTCGGTCTTTGATAACCGCCTCACATCAGATCATCGGGGGTTCCACCAGTATACCTCGATTTTAAAAAAAAATCTACCAATTTGTTATATGCTACAAATTTTGTTCATCACCGAAGGCAGCATTGTTGTGTACAAGAGCAAAGGCCATCAATAAATTACATTTACAATAACACTGCGATAGATCCCAATGCACACCATCCATGAACAAAACTTTCCATTGCTTGATAAATACCGGGCCTATTGTGTTCTCATTTCGTTTTCCATCTCAACACAGAGTTCAGAGGGAGGGGGAGCTGTGAAGGAGGATGCAGAGATGCTTCAATGTGATTGGGTCAAGTTGAGTGACTGGGCAAATGCACGACAAATGCAGTTTAACGTGGATTGATGTGAGGTTACCAATTTGGGAGGAAAAAAAACAGGAATGCAGATTATTATCAAAATGGTGATGGATTGGGAAAGCGGCATGGAGGACAGGAGTTGGAACATCATGTTGTGGCTGTACGATACATTTATAAGGACATTCTTGGAGTATTGCTTACAGTTTTGGTCGCGTTGCTATAGGAAGGATGTTATTAAACTGGAAAGGGTGAAAAAAAAATATAAACATGTTGACAGGATTGGAGAGTTTAGGTTATAAGGACAGGCTGGATATGTTGGGATTTTTTTTTCCCTGGAGCATTGGAGGCTGAGGGGTGACCCTATAGAGGTTTATAAAATCAAGAGGGACATGGACAAGGTGAAAGCCAATGTCTTTAACCCCAGGGCTGGAGATTCCAAAACTAAAGGGGATAGGTTTAAGGTGAGAGGGGAAAGCTTTAAAAGGGGCCTGAGGGGCAACTTTTTCACAGAGAGAGTGGTGCATATATGGAACGAGCTGCCAGGGGAAGTGGTAGAGGCAGATAAAATTACAACATTTAAAAAGAAACTTTAGCAGGTACATGGAAAGGAAAGGTTTGAATGTATAGGGATCAAACACAGGGAAAGAAGGCTGGTTCAGTTTAGGAAACCTGGTTGGCATGGACGAGTTGGGCCAAAGGGTCTGTTTCTGTACTGACTCTATGATGAGGGGCACACATGCTGTCTTTGCCAGCAATGCCCTCCATCCTTTGCCTGAACGAGGGGTCATAGTGTTTAAAAAAAAAAACGATAACCCAGTCACCATCCTTACTTGCTCGAATGTTTGTCCATACCTCCGGACAAAGAGGCCCACCTTTTTTTAATTCATGGAATTAGGGCATTGCTGGCTAGGCCAGCATTTGTCACCCATCCTTAGCTGACCAGGGGACAGTTATGAGTCAACCACTTTGCTGTGGGTCTGGAGTCACATGAAGGCCAGACCAGGTAAGGATGGCAGTTTCCTGCCCTAAACAACATGAGTGAACCAGATGGGTTTTTCCAACAATTGATTCACAGTCACCATCAGACTCTCAATCCCGGAATTTTGATGAACTTAATTTCCACCATCTGTGTTGCAGGATTTGAATCTGGGTCCCCAGAACATCACTGGAACATCTGGATTAACAGTTCTGTAATAATCCCACCAGGCCATCACTTCCCCATTCAAGGTCAAGTCTGCCGCTCCAGAGGTGTGTGATCCCCCCCATCCTCACAAGTGGCATTTCCAAAATACCTGCAGCAAGATAAATCCCGTACATTCCAGTTCCCACAATGGGGTTCAGAATCTCAGAAAGCCTAGTTGAGATGTCCACTAGGGGTTTCGGATCATAGGGAGGTCTAGTCTTCTCCATAGAGACTCCATTTCAGCCATGCCTTGTATATCCAGTTTGTTCAGTTGCTTGCATTTCAGTGTGTGTTCCTTCTATAGGGCCAGAAGTTGCTAGTTCAAACCCCACACCTCAGGTCTCTTTCACCCTGGAAAGTAATCATTGAAACTGGCTGGTTTCTGTTTTTGTATCTCCCACCTGTCAGATCCTTCTGACAATTCCTGTTCAAAGTTGGTCAGAATGGGGGAGATTCCTGATTGTCCATGCACAGAAGGGGACAGATGATGTATTCATCCGCTCAAACACAGACCAACTGAAAAGCTCAGTGAAGGAGAGGCAAGTATTAAATTTCCAAAGACCACCCGCTGCTGAAATAGTTTGGTAAATTCAAAGCCAATGGCCTGCAAGGTCAAGAATAGATTGACAGATGCAACAACATGAAAATAGTTTCCCCACCTGAAAATGAGTGGAGTCAAACAGCTTGTGAAACACAGTTTCCATCGGAAAGTTCACCAGTTTGGTATCTGTATGCGGGAGTTACGTTAAACCTCTTAACCAGACAGTCCATAAAAATCAAATGACCCGCCTCTCATCTGTCTTCTTGCTTCTTACTTGAGCGGAATATTCTCGTAAATGTTTCCATCCCCTCTGTCTTCTTCCTCTGAGAGCTCACTGAGGTTCAGTGGGGCATATGTGATACAGGAATCATCGGGGTCAGGCTTGGCATCCTGCGATTGGAATGATATTGGAATGGAATTGGAATACAGCATGAGCAGGAAGCTGAAGAGGTAGGAGAGGTCAGTTGAGGGTAGAGGTAGGAGTGAGTATCAGGGCAAAACAGGAATCACCAGCAGGAAGTTCAGTGCCACAAGTTATGAATCTGGTGATGCAGTAGTAGTGTACCTAACTCTGAGCCAGGAGGCTGGGTTCAAGTCCTACCTGCTCCTGAGGTGTGCCATATAGATTATAAAAGTGGGAAGGTGATGTTGGAGCTGTGCAGGACTTTGGTGAGGCCGCAGCTGGAGCACTGTGTGTAGTTCCAGTCTCTGCACTCTAGAAATGATGTGATTGCACTGGAGGGGGTGCAGAGCGAGATTCACCAAGATATTGCCTGGGTCAGAACATTTCACCAGTGAAGTGAGGCTGGACAAGCTCAGGTTGTTTTCTTGGAGCAGAGAAGAAATAAGGGGTTTTGATTTTGTTTCCATTCACTCATGGGACATTGGCATTGCTGGCTGGGCCCAACATTTGTTGCCCCATCCCTAGTTGCCCTCTTGAGAAGGTGGTATTGAGCTGCCTTCTCCAGCTGCTATAGTCCCATGTGCTATAAGTCAACCCACAATGCACTTAAGGTGGGAAATCTAGGATTTTGACCCAGTGACACTGAAAGAACGGCCAATGTATTTCCAAGTTGGAATGGTCAGTAGCTTGGAGGAGAACTCGCAAGCGGTGGTGTTGCCATGTATCTGTTGCCCTTGACCTTCTAGATGGATGTGGCCATGGGTTTGGAAGGTGCTGTCTGGGGATCTTTGGTAAATTTGTGCAGTGCATCTTTTAGATGGTACATACTGTAGCTACCATTTGGGTGCAAATAACAATGGACTGGCAACTATTTAATGTCACGATCAGTAATATTCTAATTATGTACAGGAGGTAACTGGAACACCAACACCAGTAACTGCCACAATTTTGAAACTCACTTATCCCGGGGCACTGGAAGTGGAATGTGAAACAGTAAGAGATCTACTCCATTGATAAAGCATTGCTGGTTATTTTCCACTGCGTTTAAAGGCAGACATAAAGCTGAGAGGGAGGGGGAGCTGTGAAGGAGGTTTCAGAAATGCTTCAGCATGATTTGGACAAGTTCAGTAAATGCCGTTTAATGTAGATCAACATGAGGTTATCCAATTGAGAGCAAAAACAGGAAGGTGGATTATTATCCAAATGGTGATGGATTGGGAATGGGGGAGGTGCAATGAGACCTGTATGTCCCCTGTACACCAGTCGCTGGAAGTGAGCATTGCAGCAGCAGGGGGTGGTGAAGGAGGCAAATGGGATGCTGGCCTTCATAGCGAAAGCATTCGAGTACAGGAGTAGGGTTGCCTTGCTGCAATTGTGCAAGGTAAGGCCACACCCTGGAGAATTGTATGTGCAGTCTGGAGTGTCCTTATCTGAGGAAGGATGTTCTGGCTACAGAGGGAGTGCAGCGAAGGTTTCACAGACTGATTCCTGGGATGGCAGGATTGACACATGAAGAGAGACTGGATCGGTTAGGATTGTCTTCACTGAAGTTTAGAAGACTGAGAAGGGAATCTTATAGAAATCTGTAAAATTCTAACAGGACTAAACAGGGTAAACACAGGGACAATGTTCCCGTTGACCGGGAGAGAGTCCAGAAGCAGGGGGTCACAATCTAAAGCAGATGAGGTAGGACTGAGATGAGGAGAAATGTCTTCACTAAGAGAATGGGAAGCCTGTGGAATTCTCTGACACAGAAAGCGGTCAGAGCCAGAACACTGAATGCCTTTCAAGAAGGAGATGGATAGAGCTCTTAAGGGCTAAAGGGAGAAAGCGGAGGGGACAGAGGACTGAGTCGGATGATCCTATTGAATGGGGAGAACAGGCTGGAACGGCTGAATGGCTGACTCCTGCTCCTACGTTCTAAGGTGTTTCCTGTGATCAGTCCAATGGGAATCAATGTTAATATTTTGTGTGTTGGTGCAAGGTATAAATCTACCTGCACTTCCTATGGCAATAGCCATGATCTATTTAGAATTAAAATGTAACATACCTTCTTCCCATTGGAGGAGAAACCAACACTGCTGCCTGAAAATAAAACAGAACGAGATGAGAAGGAACTCTTTGGAGGCATTGACGATTCAATTTGGACTCATTGAAGGCTGATCAACATTAAAGACGTAACTGAATCTGTCGAAAGCATAGTTGTGTTTTTTTTTGTCAACTTTGAAAAGATATCAATGCAACACTTTCTGAATTGTCCCTCTCAATCAACCAGAAACTTCAGAAGATCACATTTAGAAACCTTGCTCTGGCTACAGCCTGCAACTTGCATTCAGGTCAAGAAGACAAAGGGTCAGTTTTTAGGATGCAGGTCATTGCAACATCTTCAGTAGGCCATCTTAATCTTATCAGCCTTTGTATCACTTGCTCAGTTGTTGTACATGAAAACACAGGAGTGAACCATACAGATGACATACATTTGAGTTTTAGCTGCTGTGTGCTGCTAGTTCCAGATAGCTCAGTTGGCTGGATGGCTGGTTTTTGTAATGCATTACATGCCAACTCTTGCCAACAGCATGGGTACAATTCCCGCACCAGCTGAGACTACCCTAAAGGATGCTCCTTCTGAACCTCACCCCTCTCCTGAGGCGTGGTGACTCTCAAGTTAAAACAGCACCGATACCTCTCTCTCACTCTCTAATGAGAGAGCAGGATGGTGGTCTGGTAGAACATGACCATTTACTGCTCATTCCGTTCAGACAAAGACTAGAATGTGTTCTGAGAGACTGATTTCATTGTACATAAGGTCAGCTTCAGTTCAAATGTCCCTTGTGGGTGTTGACAGGTATCCGTGTGATAATTGCAAGTTCATCTTTCTGAGCAGCAATATGATATGCGGTGCTTTTATTTTCTCTGTCATCTCAAATCAGCAGGTGATAGCATTTGACGTATCTGCCTGGGGTATCATGTAAGGAAAATAGAACTTGCTTTCACTCTATCCACAGATGCTGCCAGACCTGTTGAGTTCCTCCGGAAATATCTGAATTTATTTCAGATGTCCAGCATCCACAATTCTTAGTTTTAAGTGAAAATTGTCTATATCTGCCTCAGTTAAGGATAAAATGCATGTCCCACTGCCTTTTTCACACACAGAATGTATATACATGTGCAAAACAGTAATTGGGGAGCAACCACCATCATAACACAGTCACCAACACACACAGCGATATATTTTTTCATTCATTCACAGGATGAAGGTGTCACTGGCCTGGCCTGGCCAGCATTTATTGCCCATCCCTAACTGTCCACATTGCTGTGGGTCTGGAGTCACATGTAGACCAAAGCAAGTAAGGATTGCAGCTTCCTTCCCTAAAAGGCATTAGTGAACTAGATGGGCTTTTCCCCAACAATCGGCAATGGGTTCATGGTCATTAAACTCTTAATTTCAGATATTTATTGAATTCAAATTCTGTGGGAGGATTCAAACCCAGGTCCCCAGAACATTACTGGGTCTCTAGATTAACAATCCAGTGATAATAACACGAGGCCATTCCCTCCCTGATTGCTTTGCATGTTTATTCTGGGTCGCTGACATGTAAATCATCTCCAAATCCTTTACCCTATCTGCAGGAGAACAAAGGGTCAGAGCAGATCAGATCAGGGCTTGTTTCTGATTGGCTGGTTTACTGTCCATTCCTGCATAAATGCTGGAGATTTCTTTTGGCAGACCCTCTGTTCCCTCACACTCCTGTTACTGCAAGCACTGTGGTATTTCTCTGTTTGGAACTGGCCACACACACACACGTTTCCACAGCAACTGGGAACATGATATTGTTGGAGCTGCAATGATCCTCTCTCTCTCATACACACAATCATCACATTCAAGAAACAAGATCTTTACCGGGCTCCTTTCTCTTCTCGGTGGTGATCACTGAATAAACTATATCCGCAGTGTTGTTTTCTACAAAGAAATAAAATGCACATGAAAAACACACATCAATCAGAAAGCATCATTATAATGGGCTAAATGACACACAGATACTCAATTCATAGACTCATTGATAAATAATAAATCTGAGAGGAAGACAGACAGATTTGATAGACTGATAGATGGATAGGCAGACAGATAAATGGACAGATGTTTTAAGACAGAGATAGATAGGTTCTTGATTAGTAAAGGGGATCAAGGGTTACAGGGGATCAAGGGTTACCAGAAAAGGCAAGGGAACGAGATTGACAAACATATCAGCCTTGATCAAGTGGCAGAGCTGGCTTGATGGACCGAATGGCCTAATTCTGTTCCTATATCTTATGGTCCTATGGTCTTATCTAGATCAAAAGATGCATAGATAAATAAATATACATACAGATAGATATCCTTGGTGATCATTAAGTTGGCTACGACCGCTCAAAAGACTGCTATACAGGAAGTGTGCTTCCCTTCATTATCATTTGCTCGGAGAACTTGTGTCTCTGAGGAACCAGGCCTTTGTACATAATTGCTCATTGTAGCTAACATCAGTTGGATTTCTCAATACCAGAGTACAGTGCCCTCAGTTTCTAACATTACTTGAGATAAAATAAGCACTGGTGTGCCAGGTAAAACACCCTGATGGAGGTCCAACCACAGGATATTAATAGCCAGAGACATCTGGAAAAGACACTGGTTGAAGATAGAGGTCTACAACACAGAAAAAGGCCCATCGGCCCATCAAGTCTGTGCCATTAAAAAGCAACCACCTCCCTGTTCTCTAATCACATTTCCCCAGCATTTGTCCCCATAGCCTTGGCATCACAGTGCACATCTAAATCCTTCTTCAATGTGATGTGGGTTTCTGCCTCTCTCACCCTGACAGGCAGTGAGTTCCAAATTCCCCATCACTGTCTGAGTGAAAACATTTTACCTCATATCCTCCTCCAATCTTCCTGCCCCTTACCTTCAATCTATGCCCCCAAACCCCCCGTCATTGATCCCTCCAAGAAGGGGAAAGGTTTCTTCCTGTCTACCGTATGTCTGCCCCTTATCATTTTACACATCTCAAACAAGGAGGAGTTGGCATCTTTGAGGGTGAAAGGGATTGAAGTGTCTGGGGGAGAAAGCAGGGAACCGGGGACTGAGGAGGATGGTCAGCCGTGATCCTATCGAATGTGTGGGGCAATGGAAAGGTTGAATGGCCTCCTAGTTTCTATCGGAACCAGGGACTGAGTTAGATGGTCAACCATGATCATAACGAATGGCAGAACAGGATAGAAGGGCTGAAAGGCCCACTCCTGTTTCCTAGTTTCTGTCCTCCCCTTCAGCCTCTACAGCTCTAAGGAAAACCACCCCATTCTAGCCCATCTGACAGCTCGGACATTTGTCCAGAATTCTACCAGGTTATGGTGCACCGTCACTGTGTGGGGCTCTTTAATCACACTGATTCAATAGCACTCACCAGCATTGTGTGCTGCTCCGATTACTGCATACTCCAGATTGCCGGCTGCTGCCCCTTCACCAGAAGCTTGGGATCTATTTCCAGTAGAAAGGGGAAGGGAAGGAAGTTGTCATTTCAAACACAATGCTCTCAACACCATGTTCAACTTCAACAAAACGGCAAAGTTACCACGGAAAATACAAAGCCCAGTGAGACCCTGTTATTTCTTGGTCCCATTTCCCTGTTTTCCATCTGAACATGGAGCTTTCTCACCCTCAAGGAGCTGCCCAATTCCCCATCTGGTTTCCACTAATGTCCTTTGGGGAAGGAAATCTGCCCTCCTTACCTGGTCTGGCCTAGATGTGACTCCAGAAGCTGGTTAACTATAACTGCCCTCTGGGGCAATTAGGGATGGGCAATAAATGCTGGCCCAGCCAGTGACACCCACATCCCTGTGGATGATTAAAAGCCATCTGGGACTTTCCTGGAGTATGGTTTCCTGGTTTGTCAGGCTCATGTTAAAAGGATACAGTAATACCCAAGCTCCCTCTAGGCCTCTCTTTGTTGTCTCTCCCTGATTAAGAGGAATCTGGATAAACAATGGCAAATATAAAAACTGCAGTTTCATCCCCTTACCTCTGGGGCTGTGACACAGCAGAGGAATTACCTGCAGGGAGAGAGAGAACATTCTCAGCATATTGTATAGTAGTTTTGCACTGTTACAGACAGGAGCTGTCAAGACCTTATCTCAGTCATAAACAGAGAACAAACATATCAATAGATGAGAATTGTCAAACCCATCTTAATGCGCAATAACCAGCTGTGAAAGGGCTAGGGTGAGGGTTAGCATCAGTGTGTGGGTGAGATCCAAGGTTAGAGTTAGGGCTTGGGTTAGGATTAGTGTTAAAGTTTAGGGTAAGGGTTAGCATTACGTTTAAGGTTAGGGTTAGGGTTACAATGAGGATTAGGATTAGGGCTATGGTTAGGTTTCGGGTTATGGCTTGAGACAGGGTTAGGGTTAGGGTTAAGGTTGGCTCAGGTTTAGGGTTAGGGTTAGTGTTGGGTTAGGGTTAGGGTTAGTGTTCAGTTTAGGAGACAACAAGGTGCAGAGCTGGATGAACACAGCAGGCCAAGCAGCATCATAGGAGCAGAAAGGTTGATGTTTCAGGCCTAGACCCTTCATCAGTTCAGTTTAGGGTTAGGTTTAAATTTAGGGTTAGTGTTATGGTTTTAGTTAGCATTTGGCTCAGAGCCAAAGTTAGAGATAGTATTTGGGTTCGTTTTAGAATTGGGTTTTAGTTTAAGGTTAGGATTAGGATTAGGGAAACAGTGTCTCGAGGGGCTGAATGGCCTCCTCCTGTTCCTGGTTCACATGATCTTATGTCTCTCCTCTTCTCTGAGGGGCTCTGACACAGAGTGGGGGTATTGGTCACATTTACCCGATCCAGGAGGCTAACTTTGTGAGTGCTCTCCCTCTCTACTGTTAGGAACACGGTCTACCCCAGTTCCTGACCCATCACATCCTTCCCCGGGTCCCCTCACCCTGTTCAGCTGAAAAGGTTACATTGGGGCGGGGACGGGGAAACAAATTCCATCCCTGTGGGACGTTACAGACCTGCGTCCCCCCTCCGGTGGATGAACAGCAGAACTGGGGCGAGCAAGGCCGCGATCTCCGTGGAATAACTCCGAGCTGAAATCCAACAACAATATCCGGCTCACGTTAACAAATTCACCGGGAAGTTTTACCACATCATGCCTGTGTGAGGTACATGGTTAGCATCAGACTGACCAACCCCTGCAGGTACGTAACTCCCTGCCACCACGGGGGTATGGAGAACGCCGAAGTGTTCAGCACTTTGCGCTCCCTACACCAATCCCACTTTCCTGCACTAGGCCCCCCTACAGCCTGGAATGTTATGGCATGTCAAGTGCACATCTACCCCAACTACCCTCCCAGACCCCCACCACCCTCTGGGTGAAACAATCCTCAAACCCTTTCTAAACCTCCTGTCTTTCACTTTAAAATGATGCTGCCCTTGTTATTCACCCTTGGATAAAGGTGAACAGCTGCTTTATGTCCCCCCCTCCCACTCCACCGTCCCTGTGCCACATAGACTTACACACCTCTACCAAGTCCTCCCTCAGCCTTCCCTGCTCTAAAGAAAACAGCCTGAGCTTATGGAGCCTCTCTTCATTGCTGAAATGCACCATCCCAGGGCAACATCCTGGTGAATCTCCTCTGCACGCCCCTCTCCATAAGACTTGTAATTCCAAATTTTTATTGCGCTCAAATTCCACCCTTGGCTTTGAGCGGGATTTGAACTGGGATCCCGGGAACATGACCAAGGTAGTTAGATTAATAACCTCTCGATCATACCACCCGGCCGTCAGCCTCCCAATTGAGATGGTTAATTGTCTCTGACTGGCATGGAGCGAATGGCCTCTCTCTGTGCTCTGTCTATGTTTGATCTGACTGTCACTGTTACCTCGCAGCGTGAATTCGATATAGTCGCTGGTCACGTTAAAAATGGTGCCGTTGGTTCCTTTGTTGATTGCTGCACAGTGATACCTCCCGACATTGTCTCTCCGGAATGAATGAATAACCAGCACACCACCATCGGCAGTCACATGGGAGCTCGCACTGCCGTTTCTTAGCGGCAAGTTGTCACAGTACCAAATGAACTGAAGCTCAGTGCCTTCCCTCACCAGGCACCGGAGAACTAGGCGGTCCCCGGGCTGTATCTCAGTCCCGTTGGTGCGGGATATCAGCACAGCACCTGTGACAGGAACTGAGGAGAAAACACACAAAGTTCAAAAGCCATGGAGTTTGCCCATCGATTCAGACTATCAGTGGGGATCAGTTTGATAGAAATAATTTAAAAGGAAGTTAAGCAATTTGATCGGTTCAAAATCTAATGGAGAGCTTTACTTCTCCCCAACTATCAACAACTTGGAGATTATCGTTTAGAGAGAAAAAAAGATCTAACCTTTGCCCTTGATGTACTGAATCGCTCGGTATTAACATCCTGGGGGTTACCATTAACAGAGAATCTAACCATCGGGCCCCTTGACGTTCAATGGTGTTACCATCACTGAATTCCTACCCCCCACGCCCCCGCCCCCGCCCCTTGCCCCCGACAGTATCAACACCCTTGGGCGGTATTACCATTGAGACAGTCATCGAGTTTCATACAGCGTGGAATAGGCCCTTCGGCCCATTGAGTCTGCACAGACAATAACTGTCACAAAAGGCACGCTAATTTCAATTTCCTGCCCTGGACCCATATCCTGAAATGTTATGATATGACAAGTGCTCCTCCAAATATACTTTAAAGGTTATAAGGTCTGCCACTACATTCCCAGGCCATGCATTCCTGATTTGCATGAACCTCTGAATGAAAAAGTTTTTTTTTAATCAAATACCCTCTGAATCTCCTGCCCCTTTCAGTAAATCTATGCCCCCTCATGACTGACCCCTCAACCAAGGGGAACAGCCACTCTCCATTCACCCTGTCCATCCCCCTCTTAATCTTATACACTGCATTCATGACTCTCCTCAGTCTTCTCTGCTCTAAAGAAAACAATCCAAGCCTATCTAGTCTCTCCTTATAGCTCAATTGCTCCACCCCAGGAGATAATTTGGTGAACCTCTTCTGTACCCCCTCTAGTGCCGTCACATCCTTCCTGTAGTGAGGTGACCAGAAATGCACACAGTACTCCAGAATCTAACCATTGCCCTTGACATTCAATGGTCTGACCATCACTGAATTCCCCACTATCAACATCCTGGGGCTTATTATTGATCACAAACTAAATCAGATTACCCAAATAAATATTGTGTCTACAGGAGCAGGTCAGAGGCTTGGAATCCTGCAGTGAACAATTCACCTGCTGACTCCCCAAAGCCTGTCCAACATTGACAATACACAAGTCAGTAGTGTGATGGAATACTCCCTACTTGCCTGGATAGGTGCAGCTCCGACAACACTTGAGAAGCTCAACACCATCCATGGAAAAAGCAGCCCCCACTTGATTGCCACATCCCCAAACATCCAATCCCTACATCACTGACACTCAGTTGCAGCAGGGCGTACCATCTACAAGACACACTGCAGAAATTCACCAAAAATTCTCAGGCAGCACCTTGCAAACCCATGGCCACTTCCATCCAGAAGGACAAGGGCAGCAGATACATGGGAACACCAATACAAATTCCCCTCTGAGCCACTCACCATCCCAACTTGGAAATATATCAGATATTCCTTCAGTCTTGCTGGGCCATAATCCTGGAATTACCTCCCTAAGAGCAATGTGGGTCAACCAACAGCACATGGACTGCAGCGATTCAACAAGGCAGCTCACCACCATCTTCTCAAAGTGGGGTAACAAGGGACGGGGACAGCACTGCCCATGTCCCACAAGTGAATAAATAACTCTCAATGGCGTAGGCCTGCCTGTCATCATTCACCAAACATTGCACCCTGTTTGTTGTATATAATTTAAGTTCAGTTCATTTTTAGAATCGGGAAGTGAGAAACAAGCTCAGTAATGGTGAAACTGGATGGCTCATGAAATTGTGCTGAACAAAAGGGTGTTGTTGGGAGAAGGAAACCAGCCATCTTTACCCAGTCTGGAACTCCAAACCAAAAGTGAAGGAAATTATTCCGAACCGCCTTCTGAAGGGGTCGAGCAAGTCAGTCCCTTCTCAGAAATACAGTCTTTTGACAAAGTTCTCCCCAAATTGTGATTTAAAAAACAAACCCTCAAAAAGAACACCAAACGCCCCCCTCCCACCCTGATAATCATTGACACTTGACCAATCACCTCCCTTGACACTCTAAACGCCTGGTGTTCTGCCCACAATCAACACTTTGTTCATTAATGCAACACTCTTTGATATTTTGGACAGAAGACCAGAAGAGATTGGGACAGGAGTTGGTAATCCAGTGAAATATCCAACCAAATGTTCGGGGTGCACGACTTTTGGAAATGACAGGGAGGGAGGCAGTGTGGATGATATAGCTCTGTACAAGATGGAATAGATACGACAGCAACAAGAATGATCTAGGACCAGATGGTGTAGAAACTATCGTGGGTGGAATGAAAGCTATATTGGCTGGAGTTTAGAAGAATGAGGGGATCCATGGAATCTCAGGATGTTCTTGATGACCAGCTGGAGAGTCCAGAACCAGGGAGTCACAGTCTAAAGGTGATGGGGTAGGATTGAGATGGGGAGAAGTTGCTTCACCAAGAGAGTGGGGAGCCTGTGAAATTCTCTGTCACAGAAAGCAGTCAGGGACAGAATATTGAATGTTGTTCAGAAATGAGTTGGAGAGAGTTCTTAGGGGCTAAAGGGACAAAGCAAGGAACAGGGGATTGAGTTGGATGATCAGCCACAATCCCATAGAATGTTTGGTGATTGGTAGGGCCAAATGGCCTCCTCCTGTTCCTATTTTCTATGATTCTATGTTAACAGGGTGTAGTGTTGGATGACCCCATGGTCATATTGAATGGCTAAGCAGACTCGAAGCGGAGTGCTCCTATATTCTAGGTTCCAATGTTTAGATGTAACACCGAGCTTTTAGACGTGGATTGAACTCCTTGACTTTATTTACCCAGTTCCATTTTCTCTATCTATGATGTTTAATTCAGATAAATGCAAAGTGTTACATTTTGGTAAGGCAGACCAGGGCAGGATTGATACAGCTAATGGTAGGGCTCTGGGGAGAGGTGTGGAACAGATAGACCAAGGAGTGCAGGCACAGAGTTGAACGTGGAGTTGCAGGTATTCAGGGTGGTGAAGAAGGCATTTAGCACACTTGCCTTCATCGGTCAGAGCACTGAGTACAGGAGTTGGAATGTAATGATACAGCTATACAGGAGATTGGTGAGGCCGTATTTGGAATACTGTGTACAATTCTGTTCTCCCTGCTACAGGAAAGTCATTCTTAAGCTGGAAAGGGTGCAAAAAACATTTACAAGGATGTTACTGAGACTGGAAGGTTTGAGTTATAACAAGAGGCTGGATAGTCTAGGACTTTTTCTCTGGCGTATAGGGGGCCGAGAGGTGACCTTATAGAGGTTTATAAAATCATGGGGGGAATACATAGGGTGATAAAGCCAAGGGCTTTTCCCCAGGGTAGGGGTGTCTAAAATTAATGGTATAGGTTTAAGAGATAGTAGGAACTGCAGATGCTGGAGAATCTGAGATAACAAGGTGTAGAGCTAGATGAACACAGCAGGCCAAGCAGCATCAGAGGAGCAGGAAGGCTGGCGTTTCGGGCCTAGACCCTTCTTCAGAAAAAGGTTTAAGGTGAGAGGGGTAAGGGACTTGAGAGGCAACTTTTTCACACAGAGGGTGGTGCATATATGGAACCAGCTGCCACAGCAAATGGTAGAGGCAGATACCAATGACAACATTCAAAAGAAATTTGGACGGGGTTATGGATAGGAAAGGTTTAGAGGGATATGGGCCAAATGCAGGCAAATGGGACTTTTGGGAAACCTGGTCTGCATGGACGAGTTGGGCCAAAGTGCCTGCTTCCATGCTGGATACCTCTATCACTAATATCCAAGGCTGTGTCACTTTAATCCAAAGTGTGGTCTTCAAAGACAAAGCACCAACTTTGAGCTGATCCCACCAGCAGTAGTCCCTGAGCCGATGGTTCAGTTACTCTTTGGGAGAGAGTCCTTGTAAACTCACCTATCACTGTGATCTCTATGTCTTCACTGTGCAGAGGGCCTGTCACCTCAATTCTCACTGAGCAATGGTAGAACACTTTGTCCCTTCTGCTGATGGCTTCAATTTTGTAAACAAGCTTGGTGCTGTTGGAAAGCTCCCAGTACAATTCCACACTTGAGCCCTTGTAAAATTGGTAAAATATCGGCAGAGAACCATTGGAGACTGAACAGATTAAGGATCCCGCATCTCCTTCGATTAGCTCCTTTTCGGGTTGAATTATTAGTTCCAGTTTTGACACTGGAATTCCTGCAAATGCAGACAAATGTTCAGTCTCTTCACTTGCAGAGTTAATTGCAAACACAACATTGAACTTCATCACAGTTACATCCATTCTCATCCTTTTCTTTCGGTTCAGTCATTGGATGTGGTGTCACTGGATAGTCTAGCATTTATCATCAGTCCCTAATTGTACAGATGGCAGTTTAGGGCTGTGGGCTTATAGCCTAAAGGAGACAGGGTATGACTGAGATGGGGACAAATGTCTTCACCCGGAAAGCGAGAAGCCTGTAGAATTCTCTGTCACAGAAAGTGGTTGGGACCAGAAAATTGAATGTTGTTCAGGAAGGGTTTGGATAGAGTTCTTAGGGGCAAAGGGAACAGAGGGGGCTGGGGGGGGGGGGGGGGGGGGTGGGGAGGTGGGGGGAGGAAAAAAGACGGCGGCGGTGGGGGGGGGGGGGGGGGGGGGTGCAGTGGACTCTGTCAGATAAACAGTCATGATCCCATTGAATGGGTGGAGCAGGGTGGAAGGGCCGAATGCCCTCCTCCCATTTATATACTTCCATAATTTTCTGAAGCAGTGAATCCTAAGGCTTCCAAATCTCTGTGTGAAGACATTTCTCCTCATCTCAGTCCTAAATGGCCTACCCATTACCCTGCGCTGTTTGTCTCTCGTGCTCCAATATATGGCTGTGAGATGTGGGGAGTGATGATAATTTGTCTCTATTCTCAATCTTTAATGGTTAAAAAAGGAACAACAATAAAAGGTACTCACACCTGATGGACAAATGGAGCTGATTACTGTGTTTCCACACCTTACTGCCCGTGACTTCGCAATGGTAAGTACCCGAGTCGGCCGGGCGAGCTGACTCAGAGATGTAATCGCTGTGGTCGGACAGACACTGGAGAGGGACCCCATTTCTGTTAAAGCCGTACCGCAAGGAGGCTTGGGAGAGATTCTCTTGAACTGAGCACACCAGTTTAAATCATTTGCCATCAACCAGCTGTCCCTCAGGATGCACGGTCAACTTAGGGACAGCGAACACCTCTGGAAAGCAGAAGGACATGTTTCTGTTTCAGCTGTAAAGTGATTAAACCACCACACAGTCTTTTCTCTCATTGATGAGAGAGTTGGACTGTGGTGACTTTCCTACTTCTTCCATTACAGATAAACTGTTAAAGTTGGCGGGGGGTTGGGACAAAATTCACAAAGAAGACAGAGAGAGGATGTTTCCTCAAGTGGGACAACCGAGAACATCATCGTTTCAGGATAAGGGGGTGAGTCAGATTCAATGCAGATATGAGGAGGAATGGCTTCTGTCAAAGGGGGCAGGAAGTGATGACGAGGGAGTGAATAGCTTGCGTTATTTTGTCTGGGGCAGAGAAGGCTGAGGGGGAACCTGATAGACATGTGTAAGGTTATGATGGGCATGGACAGAGGGTAGAGGAACAGCTGTTCTTCTTAGTCAAAGGTTCAAATAACAAGGGGGGGGCATCATTTTAAAGTGGAAGGCAGAAGGTTCAGAGGGGGATTTGAGGATTGTTTCACCTAGAGGATGGTGGGGGTTGGAATGCACTGCCTGGGAGGGTAGTTGAAGTGGGAAACCTCATAACCTTCAAAGTGTACTTGGATTAGCATTTGAAATGTCCTAACATTCAGGGCTGTGGGGCCTAGTGCAGGAAAATGTGGCTAGTTTAGATTTAGTTTTTCTTTGGCAGTACAGACACAATAGGCCAAAGGGACTCTTCTGTGTTGCACGATTCAGAATGTCTCCAGTGTTTTAATCAGAAATCCAGAGAAATATTTACATTGTCCACCATAGATTGTAAAGTCGGGTACATACCTTGAACCCGAACATCAACAGATCGTGATGTCTGCTTGTCAATGTTGCAATTATACAATCCACTGTCATCAGTTCTGGTTACTTTAATGCTGTATGATGATTCCTGTCATTTGGACTTCATTGAATGGATCATCTGGTCTTTTTAATAAAAGGTAAATTCCTTCGCCCACGACATTTCGTATCTGGACCGACAATTCAGCTCCAGTGTCTCCCCTTCTAAAGGTGAAACTGGGACAACAGGGAAAGCCACATTTCCACCTGTGATTGAAAGCAAAGTTGCATTATTACAGCTTACCATAGGCTTTCATTACACAGGTAACTGCTCTGAAAACATTCGCCATCACATTGTTTCTGCAATGGATTTTCAAGTATCAGTCCCACAACCTATCCCTGGTATTTCCTAATGACCCTTTTAAACCTTTCTCCTCTCACCTTAAAAATATGCCCTCTAGTTTTCAACTCCCCCACCCAAGGGAAAAGACCCTTGGAATTCCCCTTATCTATGCCCCTCGTGATTTTATAAACCTCTACAAGGTCACACCTCGACCTCCTTTGCTCCAGTGGAAAAAGTCCCAGTCTTTCCAATCTCACAAACCCTCCATTCCCAGTAACACATTGGTAAATCTTCTCAGAACTCTCTCTGGTTTAACAATATCCTTCCTGTAAAAGGGTGACCAGAACTGCACACAGTATTCCAGAAGAGGCCTCACCAACATCCTATACAACCTCAACATGACATCCCAACTCCCATATTCGAAAGGTCTGAGCAATGAAAGCAAGCATGCTAAACATCTTCTTAACCTCCCTGTTTACCTGTGACACAAATGTCAAATAATTTTGTACCTGAACCCCTGGGTCTCTCTGTTCGACAACACTACCCAGCACCCTACCATTAAATGCATAAGCCCTGCCTTGTTTATTTCACCAAAATGCAATACCTCACATTTATCCAAATTAAACTCCATCTGTTGCTCCTCGGCCCATTGACGTAATTGATCAAGACCTCTTTGTATTCTTAGATAAGTGTTCACTATACCATCAACTTTGGTGTCATTTACAAACTTACTAGCCATGCTTCCAATATTCTCATCCAAATTATTTATATAAGTGACAAACAGGCCTCCAGTCTGAAAGACAACCCTCCAACATTACTCTCTATCTCCTTCTGTTCAACGAATTTTGTATCCAGTTCGCAAGCTCTCCCTGAATCCCATGTGATTTAACTTTACTGATTAGTCTACCATGCAGAACCTTGTCAAAGTTTTTATTAAAGTCTAAGTAAACAATGTTTACCACTCTGCTCTCATCAATCTTTTTGGTTACTTCATTAAAAAAACTCAGTCGTCAAGTTTGTGAGACATAATTTTCCTTGCATAGCACCATGCTGCCTCTCCCTAATCAATCCTTGCCTCTCCAATTGCATCTAAATCCAATCTTTCACAATCACCTCCAACAACTTACCCAGCAGCAATGTCGGACTCATAGGTCTATAGTTCCCAGGCTTCCCCTTACAGCCTTTTTTTAACAACACCACAACATTAGCCACCCTCTAGTCCTCCAGTACTTCACTCTGTTTATAGATGATATTACTTCTAAGCGTGCCGCAATTTCCCCCCTAACTTCCCACAACATACTGGGATACATGTGATTAGGTCCTGGCGATTTATCTTTCTTTCTGCTATCTAAGATCTCAAGCACTTACTCTTCTGTAATGTGAACTGTTTTCAAAACATCAGTATTTATTTTGCTGCATTCTCTAACCTACAGTTCTTTCTCAACAGTAAAACTGACACAAAATATTAAAATATCTCTTGTAAGAATTGTATAATTTTCAATCAGATCCTCTCCTCATTCTTCTAAATGCAGTGAATATAATCCTAACCAATCCAGTCTCTTTTCATACATAGAGATAACAAGGTGTAGAGCTGGATGAACACAGCACGCCAAGCAGCATCAGAGGAGCGGGAAGGCTCATGTTCCGGCCTAGAAGAAGGGTCTAGGCCCAAAACATCAGCTTTCCTGCTCCTCTGATGCCGCTTGGCCTGCTGTGTTCATCCAGCTCTACACCTTGTTATCTCAGATTCTCCAGCATCTGCAGTTCCTACTATCTCTCTTCATACATGACTGGCCACCATCTAATTATCTGTTCCTGGTTACACCCTCAAGAAGGTGGTGGTGAGCCTCCTTCTTGAACCGCTGCAATCCATCTGCTGTAAGTAGACCCACACGAACCTTAGGGAGGGAATTGCAGGATATTGACCTGGTTATACTGAGCATTGATATATTTCCAAGTCAGGATGGTGAGTGACTTGGAGCAGAGGCTGCAGGGAGTGGTGTTCACATGTATTGCTGCCCTTGTCCTTCCAGTTCGAAGTGGTCATGGCTTTGGAAGTTGCAGTCTGAGGATCTTTAGTGAATTTCTGCAGTGCATCTTGGAGATAGTACACACTATCACTACACTGCTGTTATTGAATGTCGGTGGTGGAGGGAGTGCAAGTTTGTGGATGTGCTGCCGATCAAGTGGGATCTGATTGGTCCCTGGATGGTGTCAGCCTCCTGGGGAGCATTCCATCACATTTCTGACTTGTGCCTTGTAGATGGCGGACAGGCTTTGGGAAATCGGAGGTGAGTTACTTACAACAGAATTCACAGCCTCTGACCTGCTGTGGTAACCACCATGTGTACGTGACAAGTCCAGTTGAATTTCTCCAGGAAACACCAGGATGTTGATAATAACACCATTGAATGTCAAGGGGGTGACAGTTAGATCTCCCTCAATGATACACCCCAAGATGTTGACAGTGGGGAGATTCGACGATGCTAACACCATTAAATGTCAAGGGGCAATGGTTAGATTGTCTCTTATTTGTGATGGTCATTGCCTACCATTTGTGTATCATGAATTCCACTTGCCAGCCCAAGCCTGGATTTTGTCCAGATGTTGTTGCATTTGAACCAGGAATACATCAGTATCTGAGGAGTGACGAATGGTGCTGAACATTGTGCAATCATCAGTGAACATCCCCACTTCTAACCTTGTGATGGAGGGAAGGTCATTGATGAAGCATCCCTACTCCTGTCCTCGAATCTCCATCGCTGGGAGTATCCTGTCAAAAGCAGCTTGGACAGATGTGGCACAGTATCATCAAAACATTTACCGGCACTAACCAGACAAGGGAATGACCAACCTGATACTGTGATGCTTAGGTTGTTTGAAACCCACTGTCTGTAGCCAATTCTTAATTCACACCAATAAGATACTTCGTCTGAATGCTTTGCTCTTTTTATGGTGAATGAACCATCTTCAGTTTGTTTTATAAACCGATTATTCCAATACAATCGGAAAAGCTTATGCCCCCTCAAATTCCGGAATGGGGTCCGGCAGTTCATTACAATCTTCTCATCTCTCAGAGCATGTTGTGGATTGGCTTCCAGAGTTAGGGTTTCATTGGAAACTGCAAAAGAAATGTGACAAAAACTGGACATAGAATCAGATTGGAACACAACAAATTGCAGTTCAAAGATCAATGGTATAGATTATAAGAGGACTTTGGTGAGGCCACAGCTGGAGCACTGTGTGCAGATCCAGTGTCCACACTATAGGAAGGATGAGTTTGCACTGGAGGAGGTGCAGAGGAGATTCACCAGGAGCATTTCAACGTTGGAGGGAGGCTGGGTAAGCTTCAGTTGTTGACTTTGGACCAGAGAAGATTGAGGGAGACATGATAGAGGTGTGTAAAGTTATGAGGAGCATGGATATGAGGGATAGGAAGCAGCTGTTCCCCTTAGTTGAAAGGTCAATAACAAGGGAGGCACAATTTTAAGTGAACGGCAGGAGATTTGGATGGGATTTCAGGACTTTTCACCCAGACGTTGGTGGGTGTGAATGGCCCAGCCTCGACAGCCCTCTGCAATAGAGAAGTCCACAGATTCACTGCCCTTCAGAGAGAAGAAATTGCTCCTCATTTCCAAATTCAATGTGCCTCCCCACTTCCCCACTTATTCGAGGATGATGCCCCTCTAGTCCCAGACTCGCCCACACAAGAGGAAACAACTTCTCTCCGCATCTCCCCTGTCAAGTCCCTCTAAGGATCTTCAATAAGGTTACCTGTCATTTTTCCAAACTCCAATGAGTACAGGCCCAAGTGACTCAACCTCTCCTCATGAGAAAGTACTAACTCTCAGTTCAGGTGCCCAACTATATGTAAGTGACTCATGCTGAAAGATGCATGTTTGGCTAAACTGGTCTGGGAGGTCAGGAAAATTGTTAAATCAATGCGTACTCCACTTCCATATGGAATTTCCTGCGTAAATCAGAGTCAAACTGGACTATACGTGACTCCAAACCTACAGCAATCTGGTTGACTCTTAACTGCCCTCTGGCAATAAATGCTGGCCAAGACCGCAATGCCCTCATTCTGTGAATGAATTTTAAAAAGTACACTTACCAATGAAGACATCTTTAACTCCAGTATCATAAGAATGATGTGCTGCATGAGTAAGACCCACCAGTTTCACTGTTCACAAGCATTTCATAAACATTGCTCTGTGTCTCAGTGACGTCCACACCATTTTTGTACCAAGAAGCAGCTCATCCCTTATCTGTCCCACATTGCAATTTTAAAGTCTCTTCTTTTACAAACCCACTTGGGGGATATACGTAAAGTTGGTCCCTCTCAAAAGCTGAAGAGACAGAAGCAGGAAGATTGAGGGCCCATTCATTGTATCTTTTTAACTTTTCACTGTTATAAACACAATGTGCAGCTCGGCCTCAGTGTCCCAGTATAAAGAGCTCTGGTTTGAGTTGGCTACTGATCGAACGATGGTCTGAATGCAATGAATTTTGGTGACGCTTAACCCTGGATTTCTTGAAGTATCATCTTTGTGACGCAAACCATTGAACCAGCTTCGTTTTTTTTTGGAAGGGCCAATCACTGACAGGTATCAGTAGATTTACTGATCAGAAAAGTTAACTGCACTGATTATGTTTAGCCTTAATAAAGTCAGCTTGATTGCAGCGTGAAACCTTTTCTCTGATATTCAACACTTCGGTTTCATATCAACTTGATCTGAGGACCTCGAAGGAGAAAACTCCCAATTTTATTTCTCTGTATTCTGCAGAAGACCTCCCCCACCCCATGCAAACTGTTACTCTATTACCAGGCAACGGTCATCTCCAATAAGAGAGAATCCAACCAACACCCCTTGACGTACAATGGCATTAACATCACTGATTCTCCCGCATCCCCACCCACCCATCGCAAACCTGTCCACCATCAATAAAACACAAATTTAGAGTGTATTGGAGTACACCCCTCTTGCCTGGATGGGTGCACCTCCAAAAACATTTGAGAAGCTCAACACCATCCAGGAACAAATCAGCCCCTGCTTAATTGGCACCAGATCCACAAACATCCATTCCCTCCACCACCAATGCTCAGTAGTAGCAGTGTGTACCGTCTACAAAATGCACTTTGGAAATTCACCAAAGATTCTCAGGGCGCACTTTCCACACCTACGGCCACATCCTTCTAGTCAGAGAAGGGCAGCAGATACATAGGAATACCAGACCCTGCAAGTTCCCCTCGAGTCACTCACCATCCCAACTTGGAAATATATCAGCGTTTCCTTCAGTGTCGCTGGGGTCACAATCTGGGAATTCCCTCCCTAACGGCATTGTGGGTCTACCGACAGCACACAGACTGCAGCAGTGCAAGAGGCAGCTCACCACCACCTTCTCAAGGGGGCAGTGGTGACAACCACTTCCATGAGTGAATAAATTTCATGTGTCATGCACCTGCCCATTATAAACTATTCATATTCCCCTCTGTTATCCTCCTTCACTCTCCTCATTGTTTGTTACATTTCCAAGTGTCCTGGTCTGTCGTGACAGAACCGAAGACCAGAACTGAAGTTAATGTCCATTAATATTTATTATATGGGTTATCTCTTACACACACACACACACACACACACACACACACACGAATCTATGGGTTGAATTTATATTTGCAAATACATTTTGTTTTGTTCAAAGACCCACAATTTATTGACAGTCAGTCAATATGGCATTTAATAAAATCCTACTTTAGAAACAAAACCAGTCTGACTCTAAAACAAAACACAAACAGATTCTAAACAAGGTCTCACACCAAAAATGCATTATCTGACCATCTGACCTAAAATGTCACCTCTTCTTTGCACTGATAAAACCTTCAGCTCTCTCAGGACTGTGACTTGAAAGGAATTCAGGGATTTACATGTACATATTAATCAATTAAAACGTTTGAACTGATTAGAGATTTAACAGCATCTAAGTTTGTTTAGTACATCCTCATCAATGGTGACCTTTTACGTATAAATTCTGTGTCTGATACTAACTCTGTCACTAACACCTGAAGAAGGACTGAGGCTCCAAAAGCTTATGTTTTCAAATGAACCTGTTGGACTATAACCTGGTGTCAATGTCATTTCTGACTTTGTCCATCTGAGTCCAACACCGGCACATCCACATCATGACCATTTAATGCTGACATCCATCAAAAAAGAGACAGGACTGTCTATTTCCCATATTGTTGTTCTCAAACATATTGTGCAAACACTCACTGCCATTACTTGTCAGTGCCATAACCTTGAATTTTGCTGGTGGATTTGAAATGTGGCACTTTATCTTTAGCTTCCCAAACCTTTTAAATGAATGAAATGTAGCAATTCTGATAAAACCTTCACTTTACAGTCTGACCAATCTTATCTATGAGCTCATCCATCATTGGCACTGCCTTCCTACTCGTATTTAAGACCATGAGAATGGGAGCAGGCCATTTGGCCTCTCGAGGCTGCTCTGTCATCCAATTGGATCGTGGCTGATCCCACATTCCTCACGTTCACTTTCCTGCCCTATCCCTTGGGCAAGGAGTTCCAAAGACTCACAACCCTCAGAGAAGAAATCCCTCCTCATCTCAGTCTTCAGCTGGTGCCCCTTTATTCTGAGACTGTGCCCTCTGGTCCTAGACTCTTCCCTGAGGGTGAAACATCCTAAAAGCATTGACCCTGTCAAGCCCCTTTGTGTTTCAATGAGATCACAACTTATTCTTCTAAACTCCAGTGAGTAGAATCTTAACCTCATAAGACAATCCCTCCATCACAGGGATCATCCTAGTGAACCTTCTCTGGACTGCCTCCAATGAAATGATACCTTTCCTTTGATAAGAGGAGCAAAACTGCTCCAGATGTGGTCTCCATCGCACTGTGTACAGTTGCAGTAAGACTTCCACACTCTTATACTCCAACCCCCTTGAAATAAGAGCAAACTTTTCCTTCACCCTTCTTGATTACCTGCCATCCCCCATGTGCGAGCTTTCTATGTTTCATGCACACTCACCGTCCCCCCCAAGTTCCCTTGTGTTGCAGCTTTCTGCAGTTTCTCTCCATTTAAACAATACTGTTCTTCTGTTCTCCCTTTCAAAATGATCACAACTCTGTTTTTCCAATCAACCCGTTTTAAATCACACAGTCATTTGAAGTATCGTGGTGGGGTTAACCTTTGGTACAGGTTTACTAAATGGACTCTGTCCAATGTGACCAATTCAATGAAAATGGTCATTAGTCCTCACTGTAACTGATGGGGTATCCGCAAGGGAGAAGAGTTGAAGATGATTCCAGTGCCCGATCTTTGAGAGGATATCCCTCACTCAGGACTGGAAAGACTGGATTAAGTCCCATTTGTCTCATGTTTGGAAGAAAACATCACTTAAAAGACATGCACAGCAAGAACTCAGGTTTCCAAATGATTATCCAAGAAATTTGCAGATGCCTCCGACCTTGGCTGATGCCGCAGAGAGCAAGATTCACTGGAAAACAGAAAGGAATTGAAATACAAACGTCATTATTTGTGGCAGTGTCCTGGAAACTGCAAAGCATAGACAACGTCAAAGCAATGAAAGTGTAGAAGCAGCAGAGAAACAGCACATGCCCTGTCTGTAACTCCATGGGAACTGCTGATTGTTCAGTCCCATTGAAGTGGGGCAGAAATATGAATTGATTAGAACTGCATTATGACCCCATTGGTTTCCTGGCCTTGTCTCGGGCCACCGTCAACTTTTGCTTTGTACTTTTCTGTCTTTGATTTGTCACCTCATTTTCCCCTCCTGTTTTCCCTCTGCTTAGGTTCCCATTTCCTGTGCCATTCTTCTTCATTCATTCTTAGGACTCTATAAACCTAGATTTTTTTCAAAAAATAAAGTATGTTTGGGAAGATTATTGCAAAAGGAATCATGTCAACATGACTTTGTGTTTCTTGCCTCAGTGAGATTCTGAGAAACCCCCAAAGTCAGCCAAGACTCAGCAATGAGCTCCCACACTGAGGCTTCCAGCTCAGACACAAAAGGCTATAGTTAGAATACGGCTACTCTCAGAATATCTCTGCACAGTTTTGATATGCTTATGCAAATCCTGCTGTGCCTAAAGTCATTTCACAAGAGAGCTAGGACCATCTTCAATGTAAGTTCAGAGCCAGAGAGGTCAGTACAGAAAAATAGCCCACCGGCCCATTGAGTCTGCGCGAGCCACCAACAACTACCTCATTATTCTCTAATCCCATTTCCCCAGCAGTTGGCCCATAGCCTTGGCATCCCAAGTGTGCATCTAAATCCTTCTTCAATGTGATGAATGCTTCTGCCGCTCCCACCCTTACAAGCAACGAGTTCCAGGTTCCCTACCACCCTCTGGATGAGAAAGATTTTCCTCACATCCTCCTCTAAACCTCCGACCTCTTGCCTTTAATCTATGTGCACCATCCTGGTCATTGATCCCACCACTAAGAGGGAAAAGTTTCTTCCTGTCCACCCTATCTATGCCCCTCATCGTTTTGTTCATCTCAATCATGTCCCCCCAACGCCACCCACAATTCCCTCCACTTGAAGGAAAACAACCCCAGTCTGTCCAATCTCTCTTCATCACTGAAACTCTCCAGCCCCCAAGGCAACAACCTGGTAAATCTGCTAATGCTGATGAAAATTGACAGTATTTCCATTCACTTCTCAGTGAGATATCTCGCCTCTATATTGTTGGAGATTGTCCTTCCCTTTGTGGGACTCTGAAATTCTGCTCATCCATCCATAACTTAACATTTTTAGATCTTAGTACAGATCTGTGCATAACTTGCATCCTTTTTCCGAGAAGATCGAATAATATTGCACAAAGTGGAATTAAAGGACAGTAACCTGAAATGCTCATTCTTTTCTCTCTCTCTTTCTTGAAACGCTTATAGAAGCTCCCAACTCTTTTCATTCCCGATTTCTGCCAAGTTTGGTTTTTACATTGGCCACTGTAATTTCCTCTCACTTTCCCGGAACTGAGAGGGAAGTATGGGGTTATCCGCTGCAGAATTTAAACTTGCGTGACTGGGGAATAGTACAGGTTTGCTGGGGCAATATTCTGCTGTAACACACACTCACAAAAGATCAGAAGCACGGAAATCTGTGACATTTCCAACGTGGTTTTGTAGCACAGCAGTCCAACTCAGTGTGACCTGGTGCCTGCTACATCAATATCTTCTCTCTCTTGCATTTACCTGTAACAGAAGATGATAAGTTCAAAAACAGCAAAAGGAGGCTGCTCTCTCCATATTCTGCTCTCACATCCAACTGACTGGTTCCATTCACAGGAACAGAAGTAGGCCATTCAACCCCTCAATCCTGTTCTGCCATTCAATGGCTGATCTGTGGCCGAGCTCTATATACATGCCTTTGGCCCCTATCCCCTTCATATCATTGCTGAACAAACATTGATCCTGCTCAGATTGAAAACAATCAACTGATCCAGCATCCACTGCCATTTGTATTAAAGAGTTCCAAATCTCTCCCACCCTTCTGTGTAGAAGTGCCTCCTAACATCTCTCCTGAACAGTCTGTCCCTAATTCTCAGACGAGGTCCTCCCTAGTTCTAGAATCCCCAGTCAGTGGAAATAGTTTCTATTTATCCACCCTGTCTTTTCCTGCTAATATCTTTGATCAGATCACCCCTAACCTTCTAAATTCTAGGGAGAAACTAATTTGTGTAATCTTTCCTCATAACTTAACCCCTGAAGTCCAAATATCATTCTTGTGACCCTACCTTGTACTCTCTCCAGGGCCAATCTATCCTTTCTAATGTGTGATGCCTAGATCTGCTCCAAGTTGAGTCTAACCAGGGTTTTGTATAACTGCAGCATAACTTCTGGCCCCTTGTACTTCAGTTCTCTAGATATTTGGGCGAGCTGTATACAAATATATTTAGGACCCACTATGAATATTGTGTACAATTCTGGTAGCCACATCACCACAAGGATGTGGAGACTCTGGAGAGGATACAGAAATGATTTACGAGCATGATGCCTGGGTTGGAGGGTATTAGTGATGAGGAGAGATTGGACAAACTCAGTTTGTTTTCATTTGAAAATCAAAGGATGTGACCTGATAAAAGTTCACAAAATTATGAGAGGCATGGATAGAATAGATAGATGGAATCTTTTATTCTCCCCCAGGATAGAAATGTCAATTAGTAGGGTAAAAGGTTAAAAGAGGGAAAGTTTAAAGGAGATGTGAGAGGCAGGTTTTTTTTTTACACAGAGGATGGTCTGTGTCTGGAATTCACTACCAGAGGAGTTGGTGGAGACAGAGAGCAATATTTAACAGGCATCTTGACAGATACATGGCCTGGCAGGAAAAGAGAGAGATGGACAGCCTGGAGGTAAAAGTGTTTCAGTTTAGAAAGGCATCATGTGTTGGGATAGTCTTGGTGGTTTCCTGTTCTTGGTCTTTTTCTTTGCCTCATTCAATCAGCTGTCTTGATTATTTTCTATACTTGTTTGTGACATTTTGAAGATCTATGCACCTGCCCCCAACCAACCCCTACCCCTTAAATCTCTTTGGACATTCATTGTATTTAACTTGATACCATCCAGACAGCAGCCTCACACTGATAGTTTAGAATGCCATCAGATATGGTGGGCTGAAGGGCTGTTCCTGTGCTGTACTGTTCAGTGTTCTATGATAATAAAGCATGGAATGATTCTACTCCTGCAGAATGCAACAACAATTCCCAATTCCAATCCCTGGAGTTGATGCAAGTCATCCTCAACCCTGCTCTGTCACAGAAGAAGCAGAATCTGGACTGAGAAATGTGATCAATTTGTACCAATTTGACGCACAAAACTGGCACTGAGTTTGGGACAGCAATGCTCCTGTTAGAAAAGAAAAAAACAAAAATTGCTGGAGAAACTCAGCAGGTCTGGCAGCGTCTGTGGAGAGACAGAGAAACAGATATTGGCCAAATGCAGACCAATGGGACTAGCTTAGTTCAGGAAACCTGGTCGGGGTGAATGAATTGGGGAAGAGCCTGTTTCCGTGCTGTATGACTATGACTCCAGTCCACGTAGCTGTTCAGAATCAGTCTATTACCTGGTCACTGGGAATTTCATATTAAAAGCAGATTGAGGCACGGTGTTAATGTCTCCTGAGCCATCTGGGCTTGCCTGGAGTCTTTGCTGCTTTTGAGACTCGAGAGAAAACACAGCCAACTTCAGTCTGACCACCGGCTCCAACACAGAGACAGAGAGACAGGAAAGCTCCCCCCAATTCATGGCACTTATACACAACCACACCTCTCCACACCTGAAAAGGAAACCCCACATCAGCCCTGAAAGGTCTTTGCAAGCTGAGCTGTATCAGAGTTCAGTAGCCAGAACCAAGGCTGAATAGACCTCTGCAGCCATCAATACAATGATACATTGTCACGGCTCTTTCTGCCATTAAACCAGCAATGTCTGTGACTAAAACAGAAATTGCTGGAGAAAGTGAAAGCAAAGTAAATTCCGCGGCCCACCAAGACACAGTTACTCTCCACTTCCCCCAAATTCTTTAATATCCTATCTACCTATGGCTCCACTTTCAAGGATCTATGAACCTGCATTCCAAGGTCTCTTTGTTCAGCAACACTCCCTAGGTCCTTACCTTTAAGTATAATCAGCCTGCCCTGGATTGCTTTTTCAAAATGCAGCACCTCACGTTTATCTAAATTAAACTTTATCTGCCACTCCTTGGCCCATTGGCCCATCTAATCAAGATCCTGTTGTACTCTGAGGTAACCTTCTTCACTCTCCACTACACCTCCAATTTTGGTGTCATCTGCAAACTTGCTAACCATACCTCGAATGTCACATCCAAATCATTTATACAAATTATAAAAAAGCAGTGGACTCAGCACCAATCCTCGTGGCAATCACCAATCCCTCAGGATTCCCTCTAACAACTTGAACATAGGAGGTATGGTTAGTAAGTTTCCAGATGACACCAAAATTGGAGGTGTAGTGGAGAGTGAAGAAGGTTACCTTAGAGTACAACAGGATCTTGTTCAGATGGGCCAATGGGCCAAGGAGTGGCAGATGAAGTTTAATTTAGATAAACGTGAGGTGCTGCATTTTGAAAAAGCAATCCAGGGCAGACCTTATATACTTAAAGGTAAGGATCTAGGGAGTGCTGATGTCAGGCTCACTGGTGTATAGTTCCCTGGCTTTTCCTTACAACCTTTCTTAAATAGTGCCACCACGTTAGCCAACCTCCAGTCTTCTGGCACTTCATCTGCGGCTACTGAAGATACAAATACCTCAGCAAGGGGCCCAGCTGTCACTTCCTTTACTTCCTAGAAAGTTCCAGATTACACCTGATCAGGTCCCGGGATTTATCCACCTTTATGGTGTTTTAAGCCATCCAGCAACTCCCCCTCTGTTGTTATTTATTTACCTAAGTTCTATATCTTCCATATCCTTCTCCACATTGAAAACTCATGAAAAATACTCATTCAGTAACTTCCCCATCTCCTGTGGTTCCACACATAGGCAGCTTTGCTGATATTTAAGGGGCCTTATTCCTCTCCAGTTAGCCTTTTGTCCTTAATGTTTTCATAGAATCCCTTTGGATTCCCCTTAACCCTATTTTCCAAAGCTATCTCATGTCCCCTGTTTGCACTCCCAATTTCCCTCTTAAGTATCCTCCTACTGCCTTTAACTCTTCTAAGGATTCACTCTTTCTCTACTGCCCATACGTGACATATACTTCATTTGTTTTCTTGACCAAAACTTCATGTCCTCTAGTCAAGCAGCATTCCCAACACCTACTAGCCTTGCCCTTCACCCTAACAGGAACACACAGTCTCAGGAATGTCATTGTCTCATTTTTGACAGCTTCCCATTTTCCAGCCATCCCTTTACCTGCAAACATCCACCCCAATCAATTTTTGAAAGTTCTTGCTTAATACCAATAAAATTGGCCATTCTCCAATATAGAATTTTAACTTTTAGATCCATTCTATCCTTTTTCAACATTATCTTAAAACTAACAGAATTATGGTCACTGACCCCGAAGTACTCCTGCACTGAGACCTCAATCACCTGCCCTGCCTTATATCTCAAGAGTAGGTCAAGTTTTGCACCTTCTATGGTAGGTATAGCCACATACTAAATCAGAAAATTTTCTTGTACACACTTAACAAATTTCTCTGCATCCATGCCTTTAACATTATGGCAGTCCTAGTCTATGTTTAGAAAGTTAAAGTCCCCGATCGTAACCATCCAATTATTCTCACAGATAACTGAGATCTTCTTGCAAATTTGTTTCTCAATTTCCTGCTGACTGTTGGGATGGGGGGAGGGGGTCTACAGAATAATCCCAATAATGTATTCATCCCTTTCTTATTTCTCAGTTCCACCCAAGTAACATCGCTCAATGTATTTCCTAGAATATACTCCCTTAGTATAGTTATAATGTTATCCCTAATCAAAAACGCCACTCCCTTTCCTCTCTTGCCCCCATTCCTATCCTTCCTACAGTATCTATACCCTGGAACATTAAACTACCAGTTCTATCCATCCCTGAGCCACATCTCTGTAATTGCTATGATATCCCAGTGCCATGTTTCCAACAATGCCCTGAGTCCATCTGCCTTACCTGTTAGGCCTCTTGCATTGAAATAAATGCAGCTTAATTTATCATTCCTACCGCCAATTCCACTTTGTTCCTCCCTGCCCTGACTGTTTGACTTGCTCCTTTTCCCAACTGCACCAGTCTCAGCCGGATCTCTTTCGTCACTATCTCCCTCAGTCCCACTTGCATACTCATTAGAGATGGGGATAGCTACAGGATACTCCTGCACCACCTGCCTCCCTCTCCTATCTTTACTGGAAGTCACCCATCTACATGACTGTATCTGCAGTTTTTCTCCCTTCCTGCAAGTGCCATCCATCACACTTTCTACCTCCTGTAAATTCCTCATTGCCTCTAACTGCTGCACCAGCTGGTCCGGATGATCCAATAGAAGTCACAACCAAACACGTTTCCTGCAGACATTACCATCAGTAACATGGAAACTCTCCCACATCTAACAGGAAGAGCACATCATTCTACTAAAAGCCATCTTTGCACCTTAACAATCTACGACCCAGAAAATAGCAGTCTTACTGGTCCAAAAAACATTGCTCCAGACTAACTTAGCACCTATGTTTTATAGTTTTAAATTTTACTCAAGAGACAGATCTCAATGAAAACATATAACCAAAAAAGAACCCACTCTACTAACATTAACTCTATTTCTCTCTCTATTACTTCTGATTTTGTTTCTTCTATTCCTCATGCTCACACTCATTATTCAGAAAGTAACACTGCAGTATTGACAGTTTGCAAGTACACAATTTTTGGACACGCAGTCTAAAAGTGTTGATCTGATATTTCCTGTGCTCAGTACGTCTGAACTGTGCCACTCACACATCTGATTTTTTTTTTTTTAAACAGTCCAGGGTTATTTTTAAAAATAAGTAGTCAGACAATCAGTGCTGGCACAGGACCGGGAATGCGATGATCTGATCACAATATTCATGACAACAAAAACTGTGGGGGATGCTGGAGATCTGAAACAAAAACAGAAAGTGCTGGAGAAACTTAACAGGTCTGGGAGCATCTGTGCAGAGAGAGAGAGAAGCGGAGTTAACATCAGAGGTTATAAATACAAAGTGCTGGAGAAACACTGCATGTCTGACAACATTTGTGAATAGAGACAGAAACAGAGTTAATGTAACAGGTTATAAACACAGAAATTGCAGGTATCGTAGTGTAACAAACCTTCTCTGAACTGCTTCCAACATATTCAAATCCTTTGTAAGGGCAGCGAGCAGTACTGTATCGTGCTGCAGTTGCGGAAACACCAATGCTCTTTATAACTGAAGCATAACCTCCTGACTCATCCTGTGAGCTTTCCTGATTTCGTGCTGCAGCTGCGCACCAACCTTCCATCCTTACAGAACTGACCGCCTGTAATGTGCTGATCTTCCCACTGCCAGGCTGTCAGAAAGTTGAGTATGTTTGTTCATTGATTCTGAAAGAGAACTGCATCAACAGAAGGAACAGCTGGAATACTGTTTTGAAGCACAGTTTCCACTCAATGTCTCAGTCCATCTCCATCCCCCGGGGACCAATGAATACAGCGCAAAAGATAGCATCACTTTGAGCAAAGGTCGCTGTTGGTCAAGAGCTTTCCATTTTGAAAAGGTCTTGCTCAGTGAACTTCAGAGGTTGAGACATGAGTGAGGAAATGAAATTGTGTGTCAGAACTTCAGGGTAACTGCAAGTGTCGACTGATGGGTGTTCATGCACAGGGTACATTACAGATTGGAGGTTTGGCTGCTCATTGCGTCTGAGGTATGAGTGGAAGGTGATGTTGGAACCCAGGTCTTCTCTAGTTCCTTGGTCTGTAGATTAGATTGAATCACCCTCAATCGTCTGCATATTTGAAACTAAGTTCGATAGCATGAATAACACCTCCTCTGAGAATAAAAAGGCAACTTATTATCTGAAGGGAGAGAAACTTCAGAGTGATTCAGTGCAGAGAGATCTGGGTGTCCTGGTATACAAAGCACTTCAGGAGTTCCTCAGGGCAGTGTCCTTGGCCCAACCATCTTCAGCTGTTTCATCAATGACCTTCTCTCCATCTTAAACTCGGAAGTGGGGATGTTTGCTGGTGACTGTACAATGTTCAGCACCATTCATAACTCCTCAGACACTGAAGCAGTCCATGTCCAAATGCAACAAGACTGGACAATTTATAGGCTTGGGCTGAAAAGTGGCAAGTAACATTCACACCACACAAATGCCAGACAATGCTGGTCTTAAATAAGACACATTCTAACATTCAATGGTGTTAGCATCACTGAATCCCCAGTATCAAAATCCTGAAGTTAACCATGGACCAGAAATTGAATTGACAAATTATACACATTCTGTCGCCACAAGAGCATGACAGGAATATTGCAGCATGTAATTCACTTCCAGACTCTCCAGAGCCTGTCCATCATTTACAAGGCACAAGTCAGGAGTGTGATGGAGTACTCCCCATTTGCCTGGGTGTGTGCAGCTCTAATAGCATCCAAGAAGCTTGACACCATTGAGGACAAAGCAGCCTGCTTGATCAGCACTGCATCTACAGGCAGCCAATACTCAATAGCAGCAGGGTGAACTATCGACAAGATGCATTGCAGAAATTCACAAAGGCTCCCTTATACAGCACTTTCGAACCCCATAACCATTTGCATTTAAAAGGCCAAGGGCAGCAGGCACATGTGAATATCACATGTGTACGTTTACCTACGTCACTCATCATCTGATTTGGAAATATAATCACTCTTACTTCAGTGTCACTGGGTAAAAATCCTGGAACTCTCTTCCTAAGGGCATTGTGAGTCTCCACAGAGTACACAGACTGCAGCAGTTCCAGAAGGCTGCTCACCACTACTTTCCCAAGGAACAATGAGAAAGGGCAACAAATGCTGGTCTAGCCCATATCCCACGAGTGAGGTTTTTGTTTATTAACAAGTTTTCAGACCCCTCAGTTAGATCCCAGGCTCACTCTGGATATCTATTACTCTAAATGCTGTCCAACCAGAACTTCTCCATTCAATTCAAGTGTATGACTAGATCTGCTTAGTTTAACCTGGGCTGGTAAGTAGATCTCCATGATCTCCATCATGACTCTACCTGGTTTACTTAGTTTTCTGGGAGTTGACAGCCTGCACTGTACTGTCTTGCTGTTCCTGATGTGGATAGGACTCAGTCTATCTCCATTGTAGAATAGACCCATTGTTTATATCAGAGTAGTATGTACAGCTCTATAATAGATGGGCTATTGAGCTCCGAGACGTAGAGGGATCTGGTGTCTGAATGCATGAATCACAGAAGGTTAGTCTGTGGTTGCAGCAAGTAATCAGGAAAGCTAATACAATGTGATGATTTATTGTGAGGGAATTGAATAAAAGAGTAGGGAGGTCATGTTCCAGTTATACAGGGCATTGGTGAGATCACACATGGAGGGCTGTGTGCAGTACCAAACTTACAGGGGGATTTTAATACATTGGAAGCAGTTCAAAGAAGCTTTGCTAGACTAATACCTGGAATGAACAGATTGTCTTATGAGGAAAAGCTAGACATGTAAGCTCTGTACTTTGACTCTCCTAAAGGTAACTTAATTGAAACGTATAAGACCCTCAGGGTCTTGACTGAGAGGATCTTGAAAGTATGCTTCCTTTTGTGGAAGATTCTAGAACAAGGGTTCGGAGATTAAAAATAAGAGGGTGCCCATTTACGATGGAGATGGGGAAATGTCCTTTTTCTCTCTCAGAGGATTGAGAGACTTTGAAATTCCCTGCCTGAGCAGGCAAATGATACAGCATCTTTAAATATTTGTAAGGCAGAGGGAGACAGATTCTTGATGACGAAGGGGATGAAAGTTATTGGGGGATATGCAGGAATGTAGATTTTAGATTAAAATCAGATCAGCCATGCTCTTATTGAATGGTAGAGCAGACTCGAGTATATTCTTTGAAGGTACATGAAAACACAATGCTAGCTCAGAGTGATGTCACAATCATCTGATCATCACAAATCCGAATTCCTAACACTACATCTCTCCCTGTCTTGGATTGCAGCATATATCCAAGTGGTTCTTTTGGATTTGGTTAAAGAGAATTAGGAGAAGACTCGACAATAGCAATTTGCTTAAATATGAATGTTTATTCACTGATAAGAACAATGATAGTAATAATAATAAATGGAAAATAAAAGAGGAAAAGCAACAAGTCTCACACCCTTCTGCCCGCTGGGGACCCCTCGATTGATGGTTGGGCTGGAGGCTGAAGTTTGTTCCTGGTACCGTTCATGATTTTGACCTGAAGTGAAGTCCAGCAACTTAGAACAAAACTCTCTCTCTCTCTCTCTCTCACACACGTACAGTGTAACAAACAGCCAGCACAAAGAAAGCAAATACAGAAAAACAAAACTGCTGGGTGGTGCAGAAAACACAGCTACAGGAAAACAAGCTGAAGATGTGTCTTCAGCTTGTAAAGGAATGTTCACAGGACTCATTCAAGGTCATGCAGCTTGTTGAGTATCATCAACAATTTTAGCTCTTCAGCCCATCCTGTAAAATCTATTTTCTCATGCAGCTGTCAAACAGCATCATTAACATTTCGCCCTTCAGCCCATTCTATACAGTCCTCAAGGTTCTCCCTGCCGTTTCAGTCTGTATAATCCCATCAATTTATTTTAAGTAGTTTTTATTGTTGCATATTCTCAATACTCTATTGGTATCACAATATCAATATCATCACCCAACCCCTGTGCCTGGTTACCCTTGTTCCTGAAACAGTTATGCTAGTTTGTGAATCTTTTTCTAAGTTCAGAGAGATGGCAGGGGGAGATCTGTACATTCAGTCTAAATAGCGTCGACAGAAGCAGCACAGAGATATCCCACAGTTGAAAACGAAACATCAACCATCATATTGGGTGGCATAGATTTCTCGAATATTTCACGGGCTTGTTATAACAGGTCAAAATAAACCACAAACCGTTTGTCAATTAAAAAAAACGTTTTGACCCAATCTAATAAAACTTGACTACTTGACGATAGTGTGTTTTCCCTGACCGTGTGGGTTTTAGTTCACACAACTGTCAGGGGTGACTATGGACCAAACTGAGAAGGAAACTTTCATCCTTGTTGGATGAAGACGTTTGTGGATAACAGCAAAATTGGTGACATAATGGACAGTGCAGAACATTGTCTAAGATTACGATGAGATCTTGATCTAATAGGCCCATGGACCAAGGATTGGTAGATGGAGTTTAACTCAGATAAATGTGAGGTGTTGCATTTTGAAAAGACAAGCCAGAGCAGGGCAGTTAACGGTAGGGAACTGCGGAGGGTTGTTGAACAGAGAGACCAAGGGGTGCAGGGCGATGAAGAAAGCATTTGGTATGCTGGCCTTCATTGGTCAAAGCATTGAGTACAGGAGTTGAGATGTCATGTTGCAGCTGTAGAGGACATTGACGAGGCCATTTTAAGAGTCACAGCAGTCTACAACATGCAAACAGGCCCTTCGGCCTAGCTTGGCCACACAGCACAGTTTACACAATTTAAACTAGCCCCATTTGCCTGTGTTTGATCCATATCCCTCCATAGCTATCCCATCCATGTACCCGAATAAAAGTATCCAAATGCATACAATTCTGTCGCCTCGCCATCGGAAGGAGGTTGTTAAACTGGAAACGATGCAGAAAAGAAATTGCAAGGATGTTGCTGTGAATGGAGGGTTTGATTTATAGGGAGAAGCTGGATAGACTGTGATTTATCTTCCCTGGAGCATCGGAGGCTGAGGGGGGACCTTATTGAGGTTTATAAAGTCATGAGGGGCATAGATAACATGAATAGTCAAGGTCTTTTTCCCAGGGTAGGTGAGTCCAAATCTAGAGGGCATAGGTTTAAGGTGAGAAGGGAAAGATTGAAAAGGGATCTGAGGGGCAGTTTTTACATAGAGGGTGGTGTGTGCATGGAATGAGTTGCCACATGAAGTCACAGAGGTGGGTGCAATTACAACATTTAAAAGACATCTGGACAAGTACATGATTAGGAACGGTTCAGAGGGATAGGAGGCAAATGCAGGCAAACTTGGGAAACCCAGTCAGTCTGGACAAGGTGGATCGAAGGGACTGTTTCCAAGATGCCTGACTCTATGACTCTATCAAATGAAAAATTAAGAAAGGTTAGAGTACCTGGCCACAAGATTGGTCCAGACTGTGTCCAATAGGTCATGGTCAAAGTGTTGGAGAACCTGTGACCACAGATTAGCTCCAAAGTTCTGCTCTAAAACCACCCCACAGAGGGCGCGTAGCAACCACTAAAAGCACAGTAAGACCTCTACAATCAGTTGCGTGGCCAAACATTTTGAGGGATGCCTCAACTGAAGTGTATAGGATCCTGTTGTATTGCTTATACAGCACTGCCTGAGTTATATAACAAACTACAAAAATGAAACCTACTCCTTTCCTTTCTCTTTCTCACTCAAGAAGCAGACCCTAAAATTTGCCTTCATTTGAACAAGGAAGAAAATGTGAAAATGTGAAAATATGGAACACTTTACATTTGGAGCCTTTTCCCTCTGTCATGTCTTCTCATCACAACATGGTGGGGGTTAAAGAATCTGAAATAGTTTAGCATTGATTAAGCTCTCCCACTAAACCAGGATGTGAAGATGCCTCTGCTGACTGCACAAGAATTCAACTGGTACCAGGGATACTCCCGAGTATATACTCGGCCAGTCTGCCTCAATGGTTTGAGTCTGTAGGTGTGAGGCTAGAAAAGCACAACAGGCCAGACAGCAAAGGAGCAGGAAAGTCAACATTTTGGGCCAAAACGTCCTGACAAACAGTTTTGGCCCGAAACATTGACTTTCTTGGCCCTCTGATGCTGTCTAACCTGCTGTGCTTTTCCAGCCTCACACTTATAGACTCTGGCTTCCAGCATCTGCAGTCCTTATTGTCTCCATGCCTCAGTGATTCAGTGTGCAGTTGCCTCGAGCTCCAGTACAGGCTGCCGACTGTCTCTGAGAAAGGGAGATTTGACACTGTTTCTGGAGCACGAGATTTTTTTTTTTACCATTCCCAGTCAGTCATTGCAGAGGGCAGTATGTGAGTAGGAGATTGGCATGAAATTGTGCGTGTATTTGTGTATGTAACTTACACTTGTGTGCAAGTTGCTGTAGCACATCTTGCAGATTGTACACACTACTGCTACTGAGCATTGATGGTGGAGGATGTGAATGTTTGTGGATTTGATGCCATTCAAGCAAGTTGCTTTGTCCTGGATGGTGTCAAACTGCTTGAGTGTTGTTGGAGCTGCACTCAATTAAGGCAAATTGGGAGTATTCCATCACACTCCTGACTGGTGTCTGTAGATGGTGGACAGGCTTTGGGGAGTTATTTGCTGCAGGATTCCTTATGTCTGACCTGCTTCTTAGCTGATAAATGACAACCGTAAGACCATAAGAAGTAGGCCATTCAGCCCATTGTGTCTGCTCCATCAATGAGATCATGCCTGATCTGATAATCATCCACTCCACTTTTCCTGCATTTTCCCCATAACCATTGAGTCACTAGATCATTAAAAATTTGTCTACCTCATTCTTGAATATTCTTAATAAATCTGCCTCGAAAACTCTCTGTGGCAAAGAATTCCACAGATTCACTACCTGCTGCGAGAAATAAATTCCTCCTCATCTCTGTCCTACATGGGTCACCTCTTATTCTGAGATAATGCCTTTTGTACTTAACCATTCAGCATTTACCTTGTCTCCAACCCCACTAAGAATCTCTCATAAGAACTAGGAGTAGGAGTAGGCCATCTGGCCCCTCGAGCCTGCCCCGCCATTTAATAAGATCATGGCTGATCTTTTTGAGACTCAGCTCCACTTACCCGCCCAGTCACCATAACCCTTAATTCCTTTACTGTTCAAAAATTTATCTAGCCTTGCCTTAAAAACATTCAGCGAGGTAGCTTCAACTGCTTCACTGGACAGGGAATTCCACAGATTCACAACCCTTTAGGTGAAGAAGTACTGCACACAGTACTCCAGATGTGGCCTCACCAGGACCCTATACAGCTGCAGCATAGCCTCCCTGTATTTAAACTCCATCCCTCTAGCAATGGCAGACAAAATTCCATTTGCCTTTTTAATTACCTGCTGCACCTGCAATTCTACTTCTGGCGATTCATGCAAAAGGACACCAAAGTCCCTCTGTGCAGCAGCGTGCTGTAATTTTTTACCATTTAAAAAATAGTCCATTTTGCTGTTATTCCTACCAAAATGGATGACCTCACACTTATCAACATTGTACTCCATCTGCCAGACCTTTGCCCACTCACTTAGACTATCTATATCCCCTGCAGACTTTCAGTGTCTTCTGCACACTTTGCTCTACCACTCATCTCAGTGTCATCTGCAAATTTTGTCACACCACAATTAATCCCCAACTCTAAATCATCCATGTAAATTGTAATTGTGGTCCCAACACTGATCCCTGAGGCACACCACTAGCCACTGACCACCAACCAGAAAGACACACATTTACCCCTACTCTTTGCTTTCCATTGGTCAACCAATCCTCTATCCATGCCAATACATCACCTGTAATACTGTGCAACTTTATCTTATGTAGCAGCCTTTGGTGGCACCTTGTCAAATGCCTTCTGGAAATCCAGATACACCACATCCACAGGTTCCCCATTGTCCACCACGCAAATAATGTCCTCAAAGAATTCCACCAAATTACTTGAACATGACCTACCCTTCATGAACCCATGCTGGGTGTTCCCAATGGGACAACTTATATCCAGATGTCTTGCTATATCTTCCTTAATGATAGATTCAAGCATTTTCCCCACTATCGAAGTTAAGCTAACTGGCCTATAGTTACCTGCTTTTTGTCTACTTCTTTTTTTAAAAACAGTGGCGTCACATTGGCTGTTTTCTAATCTCCCCAGAGTCCAGTGAATTTTGGTAAATAATTACGAGTGCATTTGCTATTTCCCCCTTCACCTCTTTTAGTACCCTGGGATACATTTCATCAGGGCCAGGAGACTTGTCTACCTTTAGCCCCATTAGCTTGCCCAGCACTGCCTCCTTAGTGATCATGATAGTTACTAGGTCCTCACCTGCTGTAACCTTCTTGCCATTAGTTTTCGGCATGTTATTTGTGTCTTCCAATGTGAAGACCGACACGAAATAACTGTTTAATGTCTCGGCTATTTCCTTATTCCCAGTTATTAAATTGGCCTTCTCATCCTCTAAAGGACCACTCTCCTCTTGAGACAGATCCCTCCATACTTGTTACCAGTATACTGAGCCCTCTCTGGACTGCCTGTAATGCCAGTATATCTTTCCTTAAATAAGGGACCCAAACCACTCACAGTATGCCAGCTGTGATCTTACTTGTATAGTTTTAGCAAAACCTCCATCAGAATCATCAGCAACAAGAAGAATTCAGGTCAGGCTTTCTCTTCTGAACTTGTCAAACTCAACATGGAGTCCAGAGCGTGGCAAAGTATTCAATCCCTACAGTGCAGAGAGAGGTAATTCAGCCCATCAAGTCTACCGAGCCTCTGAAGAGCATCCCACACAGACTCAGACTCCCACTCTATCCCCATAACCCCAAACTTAGTATGGCTAACCCACCTAGTGTGTACATACTCGGAAACTATGGCCAATTTACTGCGGCCAATTCCTGCATGTCTATGGACTGTGGGAGGAAACCAGAGCATCCTGAGGAAACCCACACAGACATGGGGAGAATGTGCAAACTTGCCACCGAAAGTCACTCAAGGCTGGAATGGAACCCAAGTCCCTGGCACTGTGAGACAGCAATGCTAAACACTTTGCCACCCCTACTGAGTGAGAATTAATTGATATCAATAGGTTACAATGGTGATATTTGTGCATGACCAAGTTATTTCATGAGGGAGAGAAACAGTATAAATTTAGACACAGGTCTGTCAATGAGATTCCATCATTGCTGCTGGGATCAGACCATGTGAAGACAGTGAATAAAGCAGAGAATGAGACCAGGATCATAATTAGTCTGAAGAAATTGGATAATTGGAGTTGCTTGAGAGTGAGAAAACGTTGGACAATTAGTTGCAATATTGATGGTGATTGCTGGGAATGCGCAGCATACTAATTGACAGAGAGGGTTTATAGTCGCACCCAAGAATGTATTCCATCTAGATGCATCACAGCTCAGTATGGCAACTGCTCTTCCCAAGACCGCAAGTATTGAGTGTCGTGAACACAGCCCCATCCAGGAATCAAACCAGCCTTCCATCCATTTACTCCATTTTGTGACAAAGCCATGGCTCTAAGCGGTGTATTTCGTCCAGGTTTCTTTTTGAAAAAGAGAGGTTAAGGCAGAGGTTACGAACAACCTGCGAGGCCTTAGTTCTCTTTTTTAAATTCGAAACAATACAGTCAGCCTGGATGGCCAGCTCTCATTGACCAGGATTTCTAGAATGTGTTTAGGTTTTAGGTTTAGCTTTAAGCAGTTGTTGTTGTGTGCCTGAAGGAATGGAAGCTATTTTTCCCTCTCTCGATTACAGTCAAAAGCTGGGGGTTCTCTTCCTAGGCTGTTAGACTGCACGTGAGACGAAACAAAAACAGAAATAACTCCAGATTCTGTAAATCAGAAAGAAAAACAGAAATTGCTGGAAAAGCTCAGCAGGTCTGGCAGCATCTGTGGAGAGAAATCACAGTTAACACTTCGGTTCAAGCTCTCAGTACCAGTTCTGAGGATGGGCACGCAACCCAAAACGTTAATTGTGATTTTTCTCCGCAGATGCTGCCAGACCTGCTGAGCTGTTCCAGCAATTTTTGTTTTTGTAACATACCTGCTGTTTGACAGAAGCAGCTGGTCACACTTGGCTTTGTACCGAGGAAATATTACATTGTCTTGGTCCTTGGAGTATTTGCCCAAAAGACGACAGAAGAGAGATCTCCTGTAAATCAGCATTAGGCATGTTTGACAGTATCAAACTGATCAATGTAACATTCAGTTGATAATCATTAGCACGTTTTTTCTTTAAAACCAGCAATTCAAACAGAATCACAAATCTGATTCCATTCTTGGCCTGAGCTACCCCTTGTCTAGGGATATTTAAAAAAAAAATTCAATACCAATTCACTGAGATCCAGAAAATAACTAACACCTGTGCAGCTTCACGAACACGACTATCCAATGCAAGTGTGTCTGTGGATATAAAACATAGAACAGTACAGCGCAGTACAGGCCCTTCGGCCCACGATGTTGTGCCGAACTTTTACCTGAAACCTAAGGTCTATCTAACCGCTACCTTATACTATTATCCATATGCCTATCTAATAGCCGCTTAAATGCCCCTAATGAGGCCACCTCCACTACCCTCTCCGGCAATGCATTTCATGCCCCTACCACTCTCTGAGTAAGGAACCTACCTCGGACGTCTCCCCGATATCTACCTCCTTTCACTTTAAAACTCTTGTTTTCGGCGGCAGCAGCGCAAGCCAGAGTGCCGGCGGTAAGGTAAGGCGGTTTTTGTTTCTCCCTGTATAAAAACTTACCTCGTGCAGCAAGCGACCCTCTTGTTTTCAGCCAAGTCACACCCAAGGTACAGGAAAAAGGTAGCTGGGTGACTGTCAGGAAGGGGAAAGGGAATAGGCAGACAGTACAGGGATCCTCTGTGGCCGTTCCCCTTAATACTAAGTATACCGTTTTGGATACTGTGGGGGCGGGGAGAGAACCTACCAGGGGAAGGCCATAGCCGACAGGTCTCTGGCACTGAGCCTGACCCTGTGGCAAAGAAGGGAAGGGGGGGAAATAGGAGAGCAATTGTAGTGGGGGATTCAATAGTAAGAGGCACAGACAGGCGGTTCTGTGGATCCGAACGAGATGAAAGGATGGTATGTTGCCTCCCGGGTGCCAGGGACCGTGTCTTCAAGATCCTTAAGGGGGAGGGTGAGCAACCAGCAGTCATGGTACACATCTGTACCAACAACATAGGTAGAAAAAGGACAGATAATGTGAAAAACGGGAGTTAGGTTGGAAGCTGAAGTCCAGGACAAACAGGGTAGTTATCTCTGGATTACTACCAGTGCCACGTGATAACGAAGTAAGAAATAGGGAGAGAGTGCAGCTAAACATGTGGCTACAGGGCTGGTGTAGGAGGGAGGGCTTCCATTATGTGGATAATTGGAGCACATTCTGGAGAAGGTGGGACCTGTACAGTAAGGACGGGTTGCACCTGAACAGGAGGGGCACAAATATCCTGGGAAGGAGGTTTGCTAGAGCTGTATGGGATGGTTTAAACTAGTTTGGCAGGGGGTGGGGAACCGGATTTATAATTCAGAGGATGAGGTATTCGGCCTTCAAACGGACACAACAGGGAGTGAGGTGGTTTATAAAGAAATGCGGTCAATGGAGCGTAATTGCGGACGCCGAGATGGTTTGAGGTGTGTATACTTCAATGCAAGAAGTATCAGAAATAAAGTGGATGGACTTAGAGCATGGGTCAGTACTTGGAACTACGATGTTGTGGCCATTACAGAAACTTGGATAACTCAGGGAGAGGAATGGATTTTGGAAGTTCCGGGATTTAGATGCTTTAAAAGAAATAGGGAGGGTGGAAAAAGAGGTGGGGGAGTGGCATTGCTAGTCAGGGCGAGTATAGCAGCTACTGAAAGGCAGCTCGAGAATGATATGTTTACAGAGTCAGTTTGGGTTGAGGTCAGGAACAAGAAAGGAGCAGTCACTTTGTTGGGGTTTTTTTACAGACCTCCTAATAGTTGCAGAGAAGTAGAGGAGCGGATTGGGAGGCAGATACTGGAAAGGTGCAGAAGTCACAGGGTTGTAGTCATGGGTGACTTCAACTTCCCAAATATTGATTGGAAACTTTTTAGTTGTAATAGTCTAGATAGAGCGGATTTTGTCCACTGTGTTCAGGAAGGATTCCTGACACAGTATGTAGATAGACCAACATGAGGAGAGGCCACTTTGGATTTGGTGCTTGGCAACAAACAGGGCCAAGTGTTAGACCTGTTGGTAGGAGAGCATTTTGGCGGTAGTGATCATAACTCTGTTTCTTTCACGATAGTCATGGATGAGGATAGGTACATACAGCAGAGTAAAGTTTATAATTGGGGGGGGAAGGGTAATTATAATTCTGTTAGGCAAGAACTGGGTAACAAATTGGGAACAGATGCTGTCAAGGAAGAGGACCACAGAAATGTGGAGATTGTTTAAGGAACGCATACTGCATGTGCTCGATATGTTTGTCCTCAGCAGGCAGAGAAGATGCGGTCGAGTGAGGGAGCCATGGTTCTCGAGAGAGGTCGAACGACTGGTTAAGAGGAAGAAGGAGGCTTATGTAAGGTTTAGGAAAAGAGGAACGGAAAAGGCTCTAGAGGGATACAAGTTATCCAGGAAGGAGCTGAAGAACGGGCTTAGGAGAGCTATAAGGGGGCATGAGAAATCCTTGGCGGATAGGATCAAGGAACACTCCAAGGCTTTTTACATGTATGTGCAGAACAAGAGAATGACCAGAGAAAGGGTAGGGCCAATCAAGGATTGTAAAGGGAATTTATGCACAGAGCCTAAAGAGATAGGAGAGGTCCTTAATGAATACTTTTCTTCAGTATTCACAACTGAGAGGGACCTAGTTGTAGAGGAAGACGTTGTGAAACAGGCAGTAGGCTAGAAGAGGTTGATGTTAGTAAAGAAGATGTGCTAGGAATTCTGAGGAAGTTGAAGATAGATAAGTCCCCCGGGCCTGATGGGATTTATCCAAGGATTCTATGGGATGCGAGGGACGAGATCGCAGGGCATTTGGTGATGATCTTTTCGTCCTCACTGTCCACGGGTATAGTGCCAGAAGATTGGAAAGAGGCAAACATCATTCCCTTGTTGAAAAAAGGGAACAGGGATAACCCCAGAAATTACAGACCACGTCAGTGGAGGGCAAATTATTGGAAAGGGCTCTGAGAGACAGGATTTATGATCACTTGGAAAGGCACAGTTTGATTTGTGATAGTCAGCATAGATTCGTGAGGGGTAGATCATGCCTCACAAACCTCAGGGACTGGACCAGGGTAGAAAAGACCGAGTCAAGGTAGGAAGAGATGTGTTCTGTGGGGTAGGAGCAGGCTGACACAATGGGTCTGCCTGGGCAGGCCTGCTGGTGGATTTTCAGAACGAGGTAGAAGTGAGCTGTGCAGGGATGGGGGACTATCGGCTTGGAAGCAGTTGGGGGACGATTACCAGATGAAATGAGGTTAGTGACCGTAGTTGATACAATGACCTGATGTTCCATGGTGGGATCATTGTCCAGGGGGAGATAGGAGGAGGTATTTGAGAGCTGGTGCTCAGCCTCTGCAATATAGAGGTTAGCACGCCTGAGTACAACAGCACCACCCTCATCGGCAGGTTTAATAACAATCAGGGTTGGATCTAGTGCAGAGGTCAATTCAGAGAGAGATAAGGTTGGATTGGGTGAGGTGGGCAGTGAAATTGAGGTGACCGATGTCACATCGATTATGTTCATTGAGAACTGTCGAGTGCAGGTAAAAGGCCAGACAGAGGGGTGCAGGTGGAGGGAGAGTTTTGCACGTGTGTGAAGAGGTCTGTGGGATGGGGAGAGGGCTCGTGTCCAAAGAAACGGGCATGAAGGTGAAGACAATGGAAGAAGTGTTCGACATCACATTGTGCCCTAAATTCATTAAGGTGGGGACGCAGAGCGATAAACCTTTGCCGAGTACAAAGCTCAGGCTCCGATCCTCCAGCATCAGGAAGGAGTGACAGACTGTGGGAGGGTTGGCGCTGAGGGAGCGCCGCACTTCAGAGGGTTAACACAGAGAGTGCTGCACTATCGGAGCTGACATCCTATATGTGTAGTTCCATTGTAGCTGTATGCATGGTCATTATTTCCATGTCAATGTAATTAATAACTTGAATACTGCTGTCAGAGGAGTTTCTCCAGAAATTGTGGAGGTTTCATTTCCTGAGGAACTGGCTGATGAAATCACTGTTTTTAAATAACACTGGCTCAATTGAGGAAGGGGCTGTTTTCGGAAACATCACTGTGAAAGGAGCAGCACATCTGTTGGAATTGAAGCTAATTTCAGAATTGTGATTTGAATTGGCCTGCCTGTGACGGTGACCGAGAATCACTCAGCAGTAAATGAGGAACCTCATCTTGTTCATTCATGTCCCCTACACAATCAGCAATCAGCTGTCCTCATCCAATCAAGCCTCCTTGGTAACATCCACCTCCGCCCCCCCCCCCCCAACCCCGTCACTTTCTCCTGCACAGCAGCGACTTCCCAGGCCAGGAATCAGGACGAGGAATAATGTGGTCCCTTCACTTGCACAGGTAGATTACACAGAATATTACTCCATGCGACTCCAGTTTCACTGTCATGTGGATGACACTTAACTGCCCTCAGAAAAGGCAATTAGGGACAAGCAGCAAACACTGCAGTTCACTCGGAAATAAATATTTTTGAACATTATTGCAGGAACCGCTGCACTATGGGGAGTGGGGGGGGGGTGCAAAGGTTGTGTCGCAGTGTTGGAGGGTCAGTGCTGAGGAAGCGCTGCAGTGTCAGAGGGTTAGTACCGAGGGAAAGCCACACTGCTGGAAGGTCAGTGTTGAGGGAGTGCTGTACTGTTGGAGGACAAGGACAAAATAAGGTAGAAAAGTTACTAAACTGTCGACGCGATTATGAATAACTTGTTCAAAATGTTTAGCCAGTCAGCAATGGCCTAGTGTGTGTGTGCACGTGCGCGCACGCACAAAGACACATTCGCACACGCACTCTCAGTCACCCACCACCCAGCGAGACCCTGCAAAACACTGGTAAGGCCACATTTGAGGTACTGTATACAATTTCAGTCACCCTAATATAGAAAAAGATGTTATTCAGCCAGATAGTCTACAAAGATGTTATCAAAACTGGAGGATTTTGAGATTGAAGAAGAGACTGGATAGACAGGGACTTTTTTCATGAGGGCAGACAGAAGGTGAATAACCAAAGTCTTTTCTCCCAGGTTGGGAATTCAGAACTAGAAGGCAAAAATTTAAGGTGAGAGGAAAAGATTTAAAACGGACCAAAGAGGCAACTTTCTCACACAGTGTGTTGTGCATATATGGAATGAGATGCTAGGGGAATTGGGAGAGGTGTGTACAATTACAATTTTTAAAATGCATTTGGACAGGTTCACAAATCGGAAAGGTTGAGAAGAATATGGGCCAAATGCAGGCAACGGGATTAGTTCAGTTTGGAAAACCTGGTCGTCGCGGACAAGTTGCAACTTCATGGGGAAAAAAAAACAACTCATTTATTCACATTACATTTCATCTGCCATGCACGTACCTACTCACAAGTTGTCCAAAACAAAAATCACGCATAAACCTATTCTGAGTAATTGGTCACAAACTCCTCTTAGACATGAGAGATAGTAGGAACTGCAGATGCTGGTGAATCTGAGACAACAAGGTGCAGGGCTGGATGAACACAGCAGGCCAAGCAGCATCATAGGAGCAGAGAGGCTGACGTTTCGGGCCTAGACCCTTCATCAGAAAAGGGGGAGGGGAAAGGGGATCTGAAATAAATAGGGAGAGAGTGGGAGGTGGATAGAAGATGGATAGAGGAGAGGATAAGTGGAGAGGAAACAAACAGGTCAGAGGCAGGGATGGGGCCAGTAAAGGTGAGTGTAGGTGGGGAGTTAGGGAGGGGATAGGTCAGTCCAGGGAGGACGGACAGGTCAAGGGGGCGGGATGAGGTTAGTCGGTAGGAGATGGAGGTGCGGCTTGAGGTGGGAGGAGGGGATAGGTGGGAGGAAGAACAGGTTAGGGAGGCAGGGATGAGCTGGACTGGTTTTGGGATGCGGTAGGGGGAGGGGAGATTTTGAAACTTGTGAAATCCACATTGATACCATTGGGCTGCAGGGTTCCCAAGCGGAATATGAGTTGCTGTTCCTGCAACCTTCGGGTGGCATCGTTGTGGCACTGCAGGAGGCCCAGGATGGACATGTCGTCTGAGGAATGGGAGGGGGAGTTGAAATGGTTCGCGACTGGGAGGTGCAGTTGTTTATTGCGAACCGAGTGCAGGTGTTCTGCAAAGCGGTCCCCGAGCCTCCGCTTGGTTTCCCCGATGTAGAGGAAGCCACACCGGGTACAGCGGATGCAGTATACCACATTGGCAGATGTGCAGGTGAACATCTGCTTGATGTGGAAAGTCTTCTTGGGGCCTGGGACGGGGGTGAGGGAGGAGGTTTGGGGGCAGGTGTAACACTTCCTGCGGTTGCAGGGAAAAGTGCCGGGTGTAGTGGAGATTGAGGGGAGTGTGGAGCGGACAAGGGAGTCATGGAGAGAGTGGTCCCTCCGGAAAGCAGATAAGGGTGGGGAGGGAAAGATGTCTTTGGTGGTGGGGTCGGATTGCAGATGGCGGAAGTGTCGGAGGATGATGCGTTGGATCTGGAGGTTGGTGGGGTGGTACGTGAGGACGAGGGGGATTCTTTTTTGGTCTTTATTGCGTGGACGGGGTGTGAGGGATGAGTTGCGGGAGATGTGGGAGACACGGTTAAGGGCGTTCTCGACCACTGGGGGGCGGGGGGGGGGGCGCGGGCGTTACGGTCCTTGAAAAACGAGGACAACTGAGATGTACGGGAGTGGAATGCCTCATCCTGGGAGCAGATGTGGCGGAGGCGAAGGAATTGGGAATAGGGGATAGCATTTTTGCAGGAAGGTGGGTGGGAGGAGGAGTATTCTAGGTAGCTGTGGGAGTCAGTGGGCTTGAAATGAATATCGGTTTCCAGGTGGTTGCCCGATATGGAGACAGAGAGGTCCAGGAAGGGGAGAGAGGTGTTAGAGATGGTCCAGGTAAACTTAAGGTTGGGGTGGAAGATGTTAGTGAAGTGGAGTGGGAGCACAAGGTGGCGTCGATACAGTCATCAATGTAACGAAGGAAGAGGTGGGGTTTAGGGCTGGTGTAGGTACGGAAGAGGGATTGTTCCACGTAACCTACAAAGAGGCAGGCGTAGCTTGGGCCCATGCGGGTACCCATGGCTACCCCCTTTGTCTGTAGGAAGTGGGAGGAATTGAAAGAGAAGTTGTTGAGTGTGAGGACGAGTTCGGCTAAGCGGATGAGGGTATCAGTGGAGGGGGACTGGTCGGGCCTGCGGGACAGGAAGAAGCGGAGGGCCTTAAGGCCATCTGCATGGGGAATGCAGGTGTAGAGGGACTAGACGTCCATGGTAAAGATGAGGTGTTGGGGACCGGGGAATTGGAAGTTCTGGAGGAGGTGGAGGGCGTGGGTGGTGTCACGGACATAGGTAGGGAGTTCCTGGACCAAGGGGGAGAAAATGGAGTCCAGATAGTTGGAGATCAGTTCGGTGGGGCAGGAGCAGGCGGAGACAATGGGTCGACCAGGGCATTCAGGTTTGTGGATTTTGGGAAGGAGATAGAAGCGGGCAGTGCGAGGTTGGGGAATGACCTGAGGTGATGAGGTTGTGGATGGTTTGCGAGATGATGGTTTGGTGCTCAGGGGTGGGGTCATGATCAAGGGGGCGGTAGGAGGAGGTGTCGGAGAGTTGGCGTTCGGCCTCGGCGATGTAGAGGTCAGTGCGCCATACTACAACTGCGCCTCCCTTGTCCGCGGGTTTTATGGTGAAGTTGGGATTGGAGCGGAGGGAGCGGAGGGCTGCACGTTCGGCGGGGGAAGAGGTTGGAGTGGGTGAGAGGGGTGGAGAGTGTCTCTGAAGCTTTTCTTTTAAGCTCTGTGACTGTGAGTGTTACTTTCAGTCTCTGTAGTTTCTGTTAATTACAGTATTTGTGTTTAGTTATCGATCTAATGTTAGTTTCTGCCAGGTGACAAATTGAGCACAGTTATAAATTTGTAACTGACACTTTCCGATATGCAAATGTGATCGTGTCGTTTTCAGCCTGTTCCTGTTGGTATGTGCAGTGTGAATAAGGGAGTGTAGTTATCTGTCTGTCTCTGTCAAGTTTCTGTCATCTCAACCTGTGAGTGTCATGAATCTGTCCTTGAAAGTTACTGTAATATGAATGTGTGACTGTAGTTATCAACCTGTCCCTGTCATTTTCTGATGTGAGAAGATGAATGTAGTTATCAATCTATGCCTGTCAGTTTCTGCAATGTCAATCTGTGAGTTTAGTTACCAAATTATCCCTGGTGTTTTCTGCTCAGTCAATGTGTGTAGTTATCAAACTGAACCTGTCAGTTTATGCTGTGTGAAACAGAGAGTGTTATTATCAGTCTGTTCATGACAGTTTCTGCTGTGTGAATATGTGAGTGTAGATATCTACCTGGACCTTTCAGTTCCTGCTTTGTGAATGTATGAATGCAGTTTTACTTTGTACCGGTCAGTTTCTTCTCTGTAAATGTGTGAGTGTAGTTGTCAACCTAGTCCTCACTGTTTGTGCTGTGTGAATGAATGTAGTTATCTATCTGTCTCTGCCAGTTTCTGTTATGTGAATGTATGAGTGTGGGCATCAATCTATACTTGTCAGTTAAGGCGATTGTAACGTGAGAGTGTAGTTATCACCCTGTACCCGTCAGCTTGTCAGACTTGAATATGTGAGTGTTGTTATACATTGATGCCTGTCAGTTTCTGTAACATGAATGTGCAAGTGCCTTCATCAGTCTATGCTATTTACTTTCTGCTTTGTGAATATGTAGTTCATTCTCAGTTTCTACCAGTCAGTTTCTGCTATGTTAATCTGAGAGTTTAGTTATCAATCTGTATCTGTCAGTTTCTGTCAGACAAATTTGTGAGTGCAGTTTTCAATATGTAAAAATGAGATTCTGTTCTGTGAACACTTGTGTGTAGTCATAAATCCATACCTGTCACTTTATGCTGTGTGAAACTGGGAATGTCATCATCAACCTGTTCCTGTAAGTTTCTGCTATCTGGGTACCTGAGTATAGATATCATTCCCTTCCAGTCAGTTTCTACTCAGTGACTATGTTTCTGAAATTACCAGTCGATCCATGACACTGTTTTGCTACATGAATGTTTAGTTATCAAACTGAATTTGCCAATTTCAGTTATGAGTGTCTGAAAGCGTAATTATTAAGGTTTTTAATCCATACAGATCAGGTACTCAACTACAATAGCAATCATCCCAATACCCATAAATAGAGCTGCATCAAGACACTGTTCATGGTGCCACAACACACTGCAGCACCTGGAGCTGCGTAAAGCCATGGAATAACACTGATACAGTGTCTATAGAAATGACACTTACCAGAGAAGCGTAGCCCACCGATACCTACACAACAGGCGACAACAGAAAGACACAACACATGCAGAGACACTAGTCACCCGACCATACATGAAGGACATATCTGAAATGACCACCAGATTACTTAGCCCCCTAGGAATCATGGTGGCCCACAAACCAACTGCTACACTATTACATCTACTGACAAGAATAAAGGTTCTGACAACCACAACTAATAGAACCAATGTTATTTACAAAATATCATGCAAATACTGCCAAAAAAAAAACATTACATAGGGCAAACCAGAAGGAAACTAGCTATCAGGATTCATAATCAACAACTAGCTACCACGAGACATGACCAACTCTCACTCATCTCAATACACACGGACAAAGAGGGACACCAATTTGACTGGGACAACGTAGCCATCCTAGGACAAACCAACCAAAGACACGCACAAGAATTCTTGGAGGCCTGGCACTCAAACTGGAACACCATTAACAAATATGTCAAGCTGGGCCCCATATACCAACCACTCAGAAACAAATCTGGAAGTAATGCCACCCACCCCAGCAAACTGAGGCACATAAATAGCAAGAAGGACAGAACACCAACGCTTCACCGGAGGTGCATTGATGATGTTATGTCGTATGGTGACGAAAAGTCTGTAAACAAATGTACAAGCTCGGTGAGGAAGCCAACAACAGTGTAGTTATTAAACTGTCCCTGACAGTTCCTGCAATGCAAGTGTGAAAGCAATTATCAACATTTACCTGTCAGTTTCTGCAATTTGAATGTCATTGTTGCTATTAATCTTTATCGGTTTCTACTTGGTGACCATGTGAGTGTAGTTATTAATAAGGACCTGTCAGATTCTGCTCTGTGAATGAGAGTTTTATCAAACTGTACCTATCAGTTTATGCCATGTGAAACTGGGAAGGCTGACTCCAGCATCTGCAGTTCTTGCTATCTCCAAGGTTATTATCAATCTGTTCCTATCAATTTCTTCTATATGGATATGTGCATGTAGGCAATGTGTACCTATCAGTTTCTTCTCTGTCAATTTGCAAGTAAAGTTATCAATATGTATCTGTGAGAATCTACTCTGTGAATATTTGAATATAGTTTTCAATCTGTGCCTGTCAGTATATTTTTAATCTGTGGATTTGTGATTGCAGTTGTAAATTTGTACCTGTCACTTTATGCTCTGTGAAACTGGGAGTGTTGTCATCAATATGTCCCTGCCAGTTTCAGCTATGTGAATGTGAGTGTGATTATTAAGATGTGCATACCAGTTTCTATTTTGTGACTATGTGAATGTTTATAATCAATCTTTACCTGTCAGTTTCTGCAAAGTCAATATGTGAGTCTTATAATCAATATTTTTGCCTGAACCTGCAATATTAATGTGTGAGGTAAGGTATCAATCCATACTGGTCACTTTCAACTTGTAAAAGTAGATTAGTTGTCAGGCAGCGAATAATATTATCGGTCGAGGTGTGATTCATTGTGTGGTAGTTTTTATTACAGTAATTTTATGTAGATTTCTTTCAATTCCTGAGTGTATACTTTGGACAAGGATTCAGTCTATTCATTTTCAAAAATGATGTAAATGTCAATGGGTGATGAATGCTGAAATTTGTTGGAACTGGGCATTTTGAATGGAGAGAAAAGAAAAATAAAAATAAAAGTTGCATTTCCTCCATGTTGTTTTACTCTCTGTTTGAAAGTGTCTGTCTGGAAATTAAGCTCAATGTGTGTCTGACTCAATCCGCTCTGTGACGATGGAAAGGATGTTCTCTGCTCTGACAGTGGGAACATACCTGCTGTTTGTTAGAAGGAGCTGGTCACACTTGGCTCTGTACTGAAGAAATGTTACATTGTCTTGGACCTTCAAGTGTTTGTCTCTAGGAACAGATAGCTCCTGTAAACCAACATCAGTTGGGTTTGAAAATATTTAACTCATCAATGCAACGTTTAGTTAACAATCGTTCAGATATTTTATTTATCACCAGGAATTCTAATATAACTATGGGTCTGAGTCCACTCTTGCCCTGAGCTGCTCTTTGTCTGATCAATTTTAAAAACTTCAACACTAATTGAGTGAGGTCCAGAAAGTAACCGATACCTGCACAGCTCCATGACTGGAACTACCTAATGCCGGCTTGTCTGTGGTTACATGTTTAGTTATTGATCTATTCATGTCAGTTCCTACTTGTTGAATGTGTGAATGTAGTTATCAATGTGTCCCTCTATATCTTTGGCAAATTATTTATGTATTACACAGCAGAGACTGACAGGGACAGATTGATCTAGAACTATAGATCAACTTAAATGATACAGCACAGAAGGAGGCCGTTTGGTGCATCATGTCCATGCTGACCTGAACACCCACAGATAGCCATCATAATCGCATCTTCTTGCACACATCCCGTAGTCCTGTAGGTTTCAATCTATTGTCCTTCAAAACTTAGTTCATATGTGACAGACCATAACAGAGGAGAGCCAGATTATTTTGTGAAGAACTTTGAAACTAAAATTTAATACTGAGGACTGTTGTGTAAATACCCAGATTTTATATAATGAGATTTTTTTTAAAAAAAGCAGCAGGTATTGTGAAACAGGATAGACAGCCACACTCAATTGACTCTTCAATCTTTCTGCATTCTATTATGGAGCAGTTTAAATGTTGCTTGTCAAGTGGAGAGCCAGTTGCCATTTAAGCTAATTTGAAAAAAAATGTCCATGATTATAAAGTCTTCTTCCCAATGACAAAAGAAAAAAAAAACTACCCCTATTAGATGAAGAAATTGAGAACTATCCTGTGATCAAGGTGGAGATAATAGTTCCTCTGCAACCATGATACATTTATGGAAGTTGAATGCTGGCTGAATGGGTGGAGAATTATTGGCTGGTTTGTCTAACCAGTGCAGACTCAATGAGAGACTCACTGTGTTGTAGTCATCTATGACTACATATGTGTGAGTGATAATCATTTTGTATATTTCATTTTTCTGTTACCTGGAGTTTAAATGGAACTCCATAGCTGTTAGTCCTTGCATCATGTCTGTAGTTATGATGTCTGTGTTTTGAACTAGTTCTGAATCAGTCAGTACCTGTGTCTGTCGGTCCATCATGGAGACAAAGCAGAGTAATATTACAGCTCCTGTGACACTTCTTCAGAACAGAGGCTCTACTTGAGACCACTCATTTCTCGTCTCAGATGCTGACAGGCTTGCTGAGTTTTTGCAGCACTTTCTACTTTTGTTTCTGATTTCCAGCATCTGCAGTTCCTTGGTTTTTCTATTTGTCAGAAAAATGTGTTTGGAATTTGCGTCATTTATTTGTTATGTTTATATATGGAATAAATATTTATCAAAGGAGAAATTCTGTCCTGATCAGTTACTGGTAAACTAAACCGAAGTCTCATTCACAACACAAAAAACAAAGTTGCTGGAAAAGCTCAGCAGCCTGGCAGCATCTGTGAAGATAAAATCAGAGTTAACAGTTTGGATCCAGTGACCCTTCCTGAGAACCTTAAGTGTCATTCATTCTTTATTTCGGTGACTCATGACCTGTCTGTGAGTGCAGTTTCTTCTACATCTGTATTTAACATCTACCTCTCATAAGATTGTTCAAACAATGTAACAGAGTGATCATCTGGATTGTAACTTGAAAATATCCTTAATAAATGTAAATTTAATTGAGTTCCTGACTGAATTCAGTTTCCAAAACTGACAGAGACTGATTGATAAAGAAATTCATATGTTCAAAAAGAAATCTGTCCTTGTCTGTTTCTGCAATGTAGATATGAGTGTTTAGTCATCAAACTGTTCATGTTAGTTTTTGCCACGTGAATGTTTGAGCACAGTTATCAATTTGTACCTGTCGGTTTCTACGATGTGGATGTGTGAATGTAATGACCAATCTGTATCTGTCAGTTTCTGCTGTGTGAATATTTAAATGCAGTTGTAAGTTTGTACCTGTCGGTTTCTTCTATGTGAGTATACTTATCGATCTGTCCTTGTCAGATTATGCTCTGTTAATATGTGTGAGTGTAGTTCTTAATTTTAACCCAGTTCTGAGGAAGGGCACCAGACCTGAAACATTATCTCTGATTTTCTCTTCACAGATGCTGTCAGACCTGCTGAACTTTTCCAGCAAGTTCTGTTATTGTTCCTGATTTACACATCCACAGTTCTTTTGGTTTTTAATCAAATTTTACCTGTCAGTTTCTGCAAACTGAATGAGAGAGTACAGTTGTCAATCAATGCACGTCAGTTTCTGCTCTTCAATCTGTGTAGTTATCAATTTTTACTGTCAAATTCTGCTTTGTAAATATCTAAGTATAGTTATCCAACTGTACCTGTCAGTTTCTGCTATGTGTTAGCATGAGTTTATTTACCAATCTGTAACTTTCAGTTTCTCCTTTGTGTATCTGAGAGTGTAGTTATTTATCTGTACCTGTTCCTGGTTTGTGAATGTGTGAATGCATTTATCATTCTCTCCCCATCAGTTTTGAATGAATGAATGAATGAATGAATGAATGAATGAATGAATGAATGAATACAGTTGTCAATCTGCCCCGGCCAGTATCTGCAATGAGAATATTCAAATGTGTTTGTGTAATTGTCAGTCTATCCCTGATCGTTTATGGTCTATGAATGTGTGGTTTAGTCTTCAATATATTCCCATCAGTTTCGGCTTGGAGAATGTGTGAGCGTTGTTATTAATCTGTACCTGTCAGTTTCTGCTACATCAAGATGGGAATTTAGTTATTAATCTGCACCTGTTAACTTTGGTTTTGTAAAGAACTGAGTGTAGCTATTGATCTGTACCTGTCAGTAGTTGTCGCGTGAAAATGTGAGTGTAATCATTAATCTGTCCCTCTCAGTTTCTGCTGTGTAATATGTGAGTTTAGTTATCAATCAATACCTGTCAATTCTTGCTTCATGAATGTGGGAGTGTATTACAAATATATACCTGTCAAATTCTTCTATGAATGTGCAAGTGTAGTTATCAATCTCTACATGCTTATGCTTTTTCTCCTGTAATATGTGCATGCACTTATCAATCTGTACCCGTCAGTTTTTTGCAGTCTGAATGTGTCCATGATTATCATTCTGTCCCTGTCATTTTTTGATGTGAACAGGAGAGTGTAGTTATCGATATGTGCCTGTCCTTGTAGCCCTGCAGAATATGGCTGACAAGTGGTTAAACAGAATTAAAAGCCAGCTCCAGCATTTGACAAAGACATGATGGTACTTTTCAGAAAAGGTTATTCTGAGGCAACAGCTGCAACAAGATTTGTTAGAGACAGTTTGAAGATTTGCAACAAACATTGACGGGGATAGTAAATGCCTGCAATCACAAACACAGATGAACTAATAGGATTATGGTTCATAAAAAAATCTACACGATCAAACAAGTTCATGAAATTACATGAGTGATTGATTCCAGTCTCATTAATGAAAGGATGTTGTCCCATTAGGTGAACAGAGTTAGTTAGGACAAGGGGTGTAAAACATCCCAGAAGTCCATCAGCTTCACTCATCATGCAGCTGTAAAAACAGCAGATATCACCATTTTGCAGCAAATCATTCTTTCTTTGAAAATTATTCACAATATTAAGAAATAGGTTCTAGTTAAAGACTCTTCAGATAGATTTCATCATAATTATAAATATACACATATAATAAAACACAAAGATCACTAAAAGCATTGGGGGAGAATATTCAAATATAGATGTGAAAATTAATTAGTCTCTGGAAGTTTCCTGTATCATGAAAGGAATGCCTAGCGCACCTTGTAAGAAACAAATTGCTCACAACTCATTAGCTAAAGCGTGCTAACAGTAGGGATGTACATAAAAACTTTACATATAACTAACTTTATAATAGACTTAATATTATGAAGCTTATAGCAATTAGTAAGAATCAACTGTCTTTTGGATTTTTTTTATAATTCAGACAGTGGGAAAATGTTAGGAGTAACAGAATTTGATTGAGATAGCAAATGAATACAACGAACAACAGAATTCAAGCAGGCCTTAGAGATAAGTAGTCTGGGACATGACCGAAGGTGCACAGCCGGTAACTTTGGAAAACGAATTGATAGAATGCATGGAAAGATCCCAAGGCCAGGTGATTACATTGCCTGTTAAAGATCATGAGATCGTGGTGAACCTACGGCTGTCCATTTGAGCGTCCATCATCAATAAGGTGTTGCACAGGATTGGATGTATAAAATAAGGGGAAGGGCACAGTGATCCCATTGTTTGTGATTATTGAAACACAAAATGGATAAAAATACCGTATTCCACTGCGAAAATCAGAGCGTCATCAACCTCTCTTCTGAGCTAAAGATTAATGGGATAACTGCATCATCGAGGTGGGGGGAAGGAGGTGTCTGTAGCCCTCTCCCTGCATGATCTGGTGACTGCTTGAATAAATACTGCCACTTGCCTGAATTCTGCCTGCCCTCTGAGTCTTTGTCCTAGGTCTGGGTTTTCGTTCCTGCAAGGGATCAAAGAAGCTGATCGACCTTAGGCCCATTCAATTTGCTCCACTGTTCAATGACACAATATCTGATCCAACTGAGCTGTTAACTGCAATATTCATTCATCCTGAAGTTTATCCCATACATATTAACTTAATGGCGAAAGAACACACAGAGAGATGAAAGAAATGGGACATTCTTACTGAGGCAACCTGTAACTATTGGATGACACCTTGTGTCACGGTGGCGTCTAGATGGAAGTGGTCGTGGGTTTGGAAGACACTGTCTAAGAAGCATTGGTGAATTTCACCTGTGCATCTTGTGGAAGGTACACACTGCTGCTCCTGAGCATTGGTGCTTGAGGGAATGGATGTATGTGGATGTGGAGCCAATAAAGTGCTTTTTCCTGGATGGTATTTTGCTTCTGGTGTGTTTCTGGAGCCGCACTCATTCAGGTAACTGATGCTAAACCATCACATTCCTGACTGGATCATATTAGATGTTGGACAGGATTTGGGGAGTTAAGAGGCCAGTTACTCACTGCACGGTTCCCAGCCTCTGACCTGTCCTTGCAGCATCTTTATTTATGTGCACATTCAGTTATAGATTCATAGCATCTTAGAGTGAAACAGCATAGAAACAGACCCTTTGACTCAACTTGTCTGTGCTATTTTGACATCCCAATCTGACCTAGCCCCATTTGCCTGCATTTGGTACATATCCCTCTAAAGCCTTCCTGTTCATGTACCCATCCAGATAGCGTTTAAATGTTCTAATTGTACCTGACACCAGCAGTACCTCTGGCAGCTGGTTCCACACATGCACACCCTGCACTAAAGAAATGCCCCTCAGGTCCGTTTTAATGTTGACCCTCTCACCGTTAACCAATGCCATTAAGGTTTGGGCTCCCCCACCAGAGGAAAAAGCCCTTGGCTATTCACCCTATCCATGTCCCTCATGATTTTATAAACCTCTGTAAGCTCACCCCTCAGTCTCCAATGCTCCACAGGAAAAAAAACCCAGCTTGTTCAGCCTCTCCCAACAGTTCACACTGTCTAGACCTGGCAACGTCATTGCAAATATTTTCTGTACCCTCTCCAGTTTAACAACTTCCTTCCAACAGCAGGGTGACCAGAACTTTATGCAGTAAAAGTGGATTCAACAAATTTCCCGTACCGCTGCAAGACAACATCTCAACTCCTATTCTCAACGCACTGACCAATGAAGGTAAGTGTGTCAAACGCTTTCTTCACCACTTTGTCTACCTGCGACTCCAGTTTCAAGGAACTAAGCACATGAACCCCTCGGTGTCTTTGTTTGGCAACACTCCCCATGGCCCTACAATTAAGTGTAGAAGTCCTGTCCTGTTTTGAGCTATGAGAATGTATGAGTCATTATCATTCACTCCCTGTCAGTCTGTGCAATATTAATGTGTGAGAGCAGCTATCAATGTACGCTTGTCAGTTTCTGATATGTCTATTTTTGAGTTCAGTAATTGATCCAGACATGTCACTTTCTGCTGTGTGACTGAGAGTTTCAATCTGTACTAATCACTTTCCACTCTTGTGTATCAAAGTGGCTTTATTCTCTGGCAGTCAGTAATATTCTCTGTGTCTGTGCTTCATTCAGAGTGAGTAGTTATGGGGGTGTGGAAAGTGAGCCTTAATGCCTGTGATTGATTTCAT